>NW_028277544.1:0-301636 GCF_059751315.1 Micrasema longulum
TCTCGTACTGTGAGATGCTAATCGGGACAAATTTTATCGTTGCCTGGTTTGTAAAGGTCATATCCGAATATTAAGTCAGAATTTAGAGAATAAACTTAGGAATTCGTAAAATAAATACAGTAATAAATTATACATATTTATAGTAACATATATTTATGTATTTATTTAAACGCCTTTTAGGCTTTCACATGTTTTTACAAACATATATACAAATAAAGACAGACATGTATTTTACAAAGAAGTAGCAAAAAATATATAAATGATTTTTAGAAGAAGGGGAAAAATATAAAAAATATCATCTTTACATATTAGTATAAAAATGGAAAGAACAGAAGTGCATTTTTAAATAAGAAGACAGAAATGCATTTTACACAAAGGAGCAAAAAATAAAAATGAATTAAGATGAGAAAGAAAAAATAATTTTAAAAAATCATTACATATTAGTAGAAAATATATGATGATACATAATAATACATACATATATTGCAGTGGAGAACAGGAGTACATTTTTTCGTATAGGTTGTATTAAAATAATCTTAAAATTAGAAGAAGTTAGAAAAATACTAATTTTGAATACATATATAAGTCAATAAACGATAAACAATTGAAATCAACATAGTATTATTTAGGTATTACAATTTGAAGATAGTAAATTGATACACTGCCTTTTAAAATTCAAAAGTGTTTTATTTAACATATTAAACATATAGTAATAAATTAGACAGTGTGGTCATTTTTCCATCCAGTATTTAAGTGAATAGATTTAATGAAATAATTATATTTACTTCTCGTATACAAAATATTATTTTAACGTTTCGTTCACGAAGGATACGGTTTCGTTTACAAATCGGTACACTACGCATACTATAGATATATTTTTTATTAAAACCAATTATTAAAATGTAAAACATAAAAAATAATAATAAATGCGCTGGTTAGAAATGATTTATAATTAACTGAAATTAGAATTTTGTGTAAATTTTCAAAACCCGAAGAGTGTTAATTTTTGTCAAAATATTTTTCAACGCTCAAATTTAGAAAGCTTTAATAATAAATATTTACTTTTTAGCATCTATAAATTGTTTAACTTCAGTAAAAATATAACGGAATTTAGAAAGGTTTTAAAATAAATTAACAACAATCCTGATACTTTACTACATCTATTATGATACACATAGATATATTATTAAAGTTATGTCGTTCTATCAATATCTATAAGGTCTCCAATACTAGTTTTTTTTTAAATCTATTCTCTCCGGACACGGATAAATGGCATTTATTTTGAAGATTTACAAGGTGATTACTGGCAAATGTAAATAAAGGACAAATGTACAATCCATTACACGGTCGCATTAACAGTTGATGCAAATTAATTAATGCAGACAATTATAAAACGAAGTTCATCAAATACATGTTTTAAGTGTGTATCATTAGATTTATTTAGATTTTTTTTTTTCAAATAATAAACAATGATTAATAATAAAAAATAATGTGACCTCACTGAGATTACCCGAGCCGAGGACACTTAACAATATACTTTTTTTTTTTAAATATTTTTACATGCGAGAATATACAAATAAGACTTAATATACAGATATAGTTCTAAAACAGCGACCTTATAGTACCAGAACGGTACCAGGAAAATGCAAAGTTTTTATTGGTTGGTTTAATAAAGTTAATTTTATTACTAGAGCTGTAATATTACACAATTATGTACATGTTTTTATAAACTAAATCATTGCAGTGAAATAGTACACAAAAAGGTTTGGGGGAGTTTAAACATTGATTTTATCTCAAATAAAAACATATTAAAACTGAAATAAAACCGTTTAAACTAATTTAACGACTTTTTTCTGAAAGAGGAGACGTCGTGCATTACTCCATTTTAGTTATAAAAAGTTCATTTTTCATTATAATGATTGCCAGCGAATTTGTATACCAATTGCAATAATTTATTATCTCATGACGTCAGGAATAATCTTTATAACACGATACCCGAACTTCAAGTTTTAATTACATATTTGTAAGTTCGTTATCTACGTTATTTTGTCTTTTGAATTACGATGCTGGCGGTTAGTGGACATTATTTACTTAGCGTGATAAATGATCGCAATAGGAGATCGAATGAAATGCAGACTTCAATTATCTCGTGACAAGATGTCGGCTAATTTTTCAGCCGCCATCGTGAAACGGAGATGTGAACTGAATGGATATTTTTTATGCACCTCCACGAGTGTCCTGTTTTTGATAACACACATTTCAAACGAGGGAAGGTTATTTGGCATGGATACTCTTCCCAAGATAATATGGGAAAAATGGTGTAGGCTTTCAGTTCTAAATTACGTCATGTTTCTTCAATTAATTTAGGTATTTTCATAAACACTTGCGCAGAAGAAGCTCTCAAATCAAAATACCATGGCAAATAATGAATAGATTTATTTTGTTCTTCATATGTCCATTAGTTATTGCATTTAATAGTTTATAAATTATGCACAAATGCACATATGTATAATAATCGCTCAGTGACAAAAAATACAAACGCGAATAAAATTAGTTCAATTAATATTTAATCCGTGTTTAATTTATTTTAACTTACTTGAAAAAAAAATATAATTAATTTTATAATTTATTAAGAACGTATTTATTGCAACAAATTAATGACAAACGAAAAAAAAAGACATTTAAATTTATTTCTACGGGGAGGGAAAGCACTTTTGAGATTTATTTTTCCTAGTGAATGGAATCCAGCCTTTTCTACAAACATTCGGACATACTGCGCAAATTATTGTTTTGTGAGTCAGATAAATATAAAAGTATTTATTTATTGATGTAATAACTTATATTTACATATAATTTACTAATTAAAAATACTTGGTACACTTCCACTTTTTGTTTGTTCATCAATTTGTTCGGCCAATTAGCGCTTTCACCCTCTAATGGGCTTCTTCAGACTGGTAAATACTATACAGTGTAAGGATAATTTAAATAAAACGTTTTACATAAAAATATACAAAAAGTTTTATACAAATTATCCTTACACTGTAGGTATAATATTTACCAGTCGAAATATGACCATTACGTGCTAATTGGTCGAACAAATAAGTGGAAGTGTACCAAGTATTTTTAATTAGTAACTTGTAAGTAAATATAAGTAATTACATCATTACAATGGAATTCCATCACGAATTGTCAATAAATATTTTGAATCAAATATTTATTTATTATTTTCCAATTAATGTACTTATTTTACATTAGAGATAATGTTCCTTAAATAGGTGTCCCGTGTCGAGGGAAACATGTTAAATTATTTTGAAACATGCCCTAAATACATATCAAACATAATAAAAACACTTTGTTACTTATTTGGCCTGATCCCGATATGCACATATTTCAGAATTAATTTTTGCGTACACATTTACACAAAAGTTTGATTCTTGAAAAATTCAAGACCTAATCATACAAAACACAAAATTTACAATTTGATATTGTACGGTGTTACTCGTTACTTACTCAAAACCGGTATAATTGGGTGTAGGCATTTTAAAAATTAAACATCAAATTGTTTTACAAAAACATCTGTGATCAAACTTGTTATTACTTCAGTTTTAATGACTTATTTAACATTTGAAAAATACTCAGGTGAAAAACAGGCAGAATTGGTTGAATTTTTTTATTGACTGTAATAAAACGCATGAGAGTGTACGTGTTACAAGCCTTGGATCTCGCGTGGCAATCAAAAGTATGTAGGTAATGAAATAACAAACATAATATTATAATATAATATTTCTCATACTTAGAGTGAGTCATCACTCATTGTCATTCGTCTTGGTAAGAAATGTTAATAAATATACACATTTATTACAACGTGAAGCCTTCTGTAGTGAATGTAGGCGGTAAATGAGAGACGAGAGCAGAATAACAGTGAGAAAACATAATATATGGCGACTAATGACCTTAATATTATATTATAACATTTTACGATTATACAGACAAAAAAAGTTAACAGAAAATATAAGTAATCTGATATAATATGTTAATTAGGTATACACCTAAAAATTCGTGTCAAATACGTACATTGTACATTACACAAGTGACAAATTCATGACAATTCGTCATGATCGTTGTACAACTACGCATGTATTTTTCTTCAACTTAATAAGTATATCATCATAAAATATATCATTTGATATTTGGGTTGGTAATGTACATTTTTTTTTCAAACCTGGAATATAAAACCATTGTATAATATTTTCAATATCTATCTAAATATATATATAAATAAATCGCCGTGTTGTGTCTCGCGAAAATGGCTTGACAGATTTACATGCGGTTTTTTGTAAAATTTACGTACTGATGGTTTACAAATAATAACATCTTCAATATATTGAGTAGAAAAAAAGTTAGAAGCATATATGCGTTTTCATCGATTTTCCAGGGTTGCATTCGTCTAAAATGCATATATTGAAAAATTCGGAGGATGTTGTTTTTTTTTATTTATTAAAAAAGTTTGTATTTTAACGTTTACAAGCAATAATTATTTTTAATGAATACTTAATTGAATAATTTCTTTACAATTTCTTAATTTCTACATTTAAACAGATTTTTAATTGATTTTGAGTAATGCTTAAATAATTTCAACCTATATTTAATACATTTTTGATAAACTGATTTTTACACAAAATACACCACTGTCGGTAGCGCAGAGTTTGACATTTGCAAAAAGAATTATATGTTTGAAAAAATAAATCACCTATTTTATGTTTTGGAATTCAACCATAAACAAGTACCTACATAAATTCAATATTTGAATATGAATAATTTTCAGTTTCGGAATGCAATCATACACAAGTATCTAGGTACACTTACCAATGAAAAGTTTTTTTTCCGTTTATACGGACAGTTTATGCACGCTTTTACTACACAATCAGGCATTTTTCTTTTCAGTAGTGATTTTCGCACGACGAGGCCTCTTAGCCAATCACAAGAAGAGATAAAACGAAAAACTTACCCTTATTACGAATAAATAAATAGCTCAAAAAGGGCAAAAATAAATGACGTGTGTCCTTATTTACAAAAAAACGTTTGCTGAATCGTATAGCAGGAAAACCAACGTTCGGGAATATTAATATTTCTTTGTTTTGGAATTCTATCATAAACAAGTACCTAGGTACCTACTTATCAATGAAAAGTCTTTTTCCTTTTATACGGACAGTTTTTGCTCGCTTTTACGACACAATCAGTCATTTTTCTTTTAATTTTTTTGTTTCGAATTAAATGTCAAGCTCACATCAAAACACGGCTGGTGATTAAAGAATGACTAAATTTGCGTTGAGCACGAGTTGAGTGTCATAACTTGAGAAGGCTCAGGGTAAAACGCGGTCTGACTTTTCTTCATTAATACGCATTCACATATTTTATCCATAGATTGTGGCACTAAAGTAGTGAATTTTGCACGATGAGGCCTCTTAGCCATTCAGATGTGGAGATAAAAAGAAAAACAAACCCTTATTAAGAAATATAAATAACTGAAAAAAGGTTTTTTTTTAACGGTTAATAGCAGGCAAGCCAACGTTTGGGTAGAACAACAACTGTCGGGTCCGCTAGTCAAATATAAAATAAAGTCAATGTCGCATTTTTTGCACGTCTGTCGTTGTTTTAAGATCACGACAAATTATTATCCGCTTTAGCATAATACCATAAGGAATTTAGGCAAATTACCAATAAAAATTCGCATATTTATCACTAATCATTATTAAACCCCGGTGACAACTGTCATCAAGCGGAGGCGGTACGGTTGGCGCATGCCTCCTTAACCGCGCTCGCCTACCTGGACAAGGCATCAGGTTCTCGACATCCTGGACATCCGCTGCTGATTGTTCGTAGGCAGTTTATGTCAGAATTACGCACAGGAGCTGGTAGCCGAGGCTCTTTGTGGACACCATATGCTCCAACTAGGGAGCGGACATGGAATGATGATTATTCAACTTTTAACTGCGACGTCCATCAGTACAACACGCGCCAGATTCACGTGAACCTACAGCTGTAACTAAAATGAACACAGTAAACCTGAGTCGCTTTTTGACAACACAATGCAAGAGGGCTACAAGAATTAAATTACTGTAAAAGTCAGAAGCACTTTTACCTGAAACGGTAGATAGAAAAGGTGTTCAAGTATATGTAGTGTTTATACTATTTTTATATACATTTTTATAAAAAATATTTTGTAAAATTTTAACGAATGTATTTATCGTGACAAGCTAATTAATAAAAAAAAAACTAACTTATTTAAAATTAAATTCATAAGAATAAAATTATTTATTAATTGTTTACGTTGAAGTCGGGTTATGGTCTCTCTAGAGTGCTGCGGACTCACATTTCCCAAGTTTGAATTTCGCTCTTAATATTTAGGTAGATACAGAAAGCAAATACATATTTTCAAATAATAAATATATTTATATAAGTATTATGTTGTCCTATAATGAGTTTTTTTTACGTTCTGTTAAAAAAACATTTTGTTTTATAGTATTGTGGGTTTCAATCCATGTGCAATAAATCATATTATCATGCATACTTTAAAGAATACACAATACACAATAATCAAATGAAAAATTATGATGGGACTGTAAATAATAAAAATACAGTGATGTATTTAATCTAAAATCAACAGGCATTTGTATTACAGCGTCACCTTGCATTCATTAGGAAAATTCCTTAAGTGAAATCGGCCTTACTTATATCCAGCTGCTGATGTTATAATTTTAATTAACATGTTGCATATATCAAAAACATAAACAAAACTCAAACGCAACGGTAAATAATGTCAACAGCAATTAACCGGAATCAGCGGTTATAAAATCAAATAGTTTTATATCTAAATTCTTGTGTATATTCACAAGCACTTAATTTAATTCACGTTTCACAGTGAAATATTCGCTACGGAAACAATTGTACCACATATACAGGAGCGATATTTATTTCTAGATATTTTTGGCACACGCAAAACGCTATTATTATTTTTGCCGTATCCAGACGGATGAAGAATATTGTTTCGTGTGTGAAATAGAACCATAAGCTTGGACAAGCGTTGTCGACTCGATGGCTACTCTCCAATGGCTTATCCTCGAAAAGTAAATCGAGTGCGCCTCGTAGTGTAGTAGTTGACGCGTTCATTAACCATGAACGAGGCATGCCGGGTTTGATTTCTGACAGGGTCAACGTGAAATATTTATTTTTAAGGTGATTCACTGTAATATTTCTATATCCCTGGACTGGCATTTGCAGCGTAAGACTGATGACGTTACCTTACCTATCAACCACTCTTCTTCAAAAACAGACTACACCCTTTTGATTGTGTAGACTTCTAAAATCGACCATATTTATGTTTTGATTAATCTGATCATGCTGACTTTTTCTTGGCTTCTCCTGTGGGCTTATTTTGTCTTAATTTAGTTCGTTCTTTTATCATATATCCATCTCGCTCTAACGAGTCTAACGCAATCAAAATCGTATTTCACTCTCGTTCCCTCTCATACGATACGAATGAATTTACGAAACGAATTAGTTATTGAATATTTTTTTATCTTTTTTACTATCTATTCGTTTCACACGAACAAACCACCTTAGCGACCCATCTTTTCAAGTATACCTGGTTCTAGATTTGAGTTTTTTTCAGATTTCATCATTTATAACCACATTACGACAAAGCAGTTTTCTTTGATTAAAAATTAAAATATTAATTGCACGGGGATTTATATGTTCTTCTGGAAAATTCGTCAGGATTATGTCCACTGTCGATAAATCTCTAACGGTTTTATAATAAAAGCCTTTAAATTTATCAAGATGTAGTTTCTACTCGCATTATGTAATTTTAGTCTTACATAAGATTTTTTCTTGCACATATGCTAATGTAGTTAGTTTATGCCGTATCTGAAAATATTTATAAAAATCCATTTACATCTTGAGAAGAATTTTAACTGAGATAAAATCAAAACTAAAAACACATAAACATTTAAATCTACCTATTTTATATTACTATTAGTAGCTCAGAATCATTTAAGTAAAAACGCAAAGACATAAAAAAAAATACTGTAACATTTATATATACAGGGCGTCCCAAACTTATGGGACATGAAGGGGAAGTACCTTAAATATCGTAGATAGTGTATTTTGCTGAAAGAAGACTTTATGTTAATTTTAAAAGTTAGTAATTCTGCATTCATAGATTTTCTAAAAATTACTTGCTTCGTCTGGGAATCGAACCGACTTAAATGTCAAAAAAAAATTACCCTACTTTTATGATGCCAATCGAAAGAATAGCTAAAAAATAATAACTTTGCTTAAGTAACATAGTATTTTAAAAAAAGGAACAACATGAAATTAATCATTTTAATCAAATTAAAAACATACATGAAAGTGCCGTAGTCAATTAAGTAAGTATTTTTGTAAATTAATTAATTAAATGCTCAAAATGTGATCCCTCTTGTCTTACGCAAATTGCCAATCTTTTAATGAGTCCGCTGCCTGTTGATTGTCTTATCATTTTATGGTGAACACTCGATGTGATATGGATCAATTCTGTTTGCAACTCGCCCAAGTTCTCGTATCGCTTTTTGTATAGCATATCTTTCACGTATCCCCAAAAGAAGAAATCCAATGGTGTAAGGTCCGGGGATCTGGCCGGCCATCTAATAGGTCCATTTGTACCAATCCATGTAGGAAAACATTCATTTAGAAAATCTGCTGCTCTCAGACTATTATGAGCCGGAGCTCCATCTTGTTGGAAAATTAAGTTTTCTTGCTCCTCCGCGGAAAGATTTCTTATCTCATCCCTTAAAATTTGAAGTATTCCTAAATACTTTTCTGTATTCAAGGTTCCTTGGTAAAAGTGGATTAAGAAAACCTGGTTTTTTAAAAGTCCGCACCAACAGTTGAGTGAAAAACGCACTTGGTTATTCGTTTCAGTGACTCGTAGGGGATTTTCTTTAGACCAAATACGATTATTGTTGCGGTTATACATACCGTTATTGCTAAAGTTAGATTCGTCTGTCCAAATAATATTATCCAAAAAATTTGGATCTTCGAGCAAGCGTGCCTGGATATCAAGACAGAAATTTTTTCTCCTTTCTGTATCGCCCGGAAGTAATTTTTGAACCAATCGTCCTTCAACATAACTCTTAAAACCGTGTTTTTTTAATACACGGTGTATTTTACTTTTCGAAACTCTAATTTCAAGTTCTCCTTCTCTCACCGATGTTTTCGGAAAAGCCGAAAAGCAAATTAAAATATCAAGTTCTTCGTCGTTGATCATGTGGTTTTCTTGCTGTGGTTCTCTTGGGCGTTTATTGAAACGTCCCAGAGTTTTCAAATTGTCCACAAGCCTTTTTAAAAACTTTACGAGACGGTATTTGTCTATCAGGATATTTTGCGCTATACCACCGCAAACTTCTAGAGATATCTTTATCGTTCAAAAAATATGCTTCCATTAGATCAAAACTTACTTGATATGCCATGTTCGCAATAAATTAATACGATAACACTTGTGTAAGTGAATTAAGACTAAACAGATCAATATCCAAAAAACAAACGCTCGCACACACTGTTCCATTTTCAAATTTAAGAACAAAATTTATGAAGTGGGTACTTATTTACGAATAATCAATGCTATCTTTGGAATGATAATATCGCTACTTTTCGAACTTCGTCGTCGGCAATAAATAACTTTCTTGAAATTTGACTCAATTATTTTACGTTGTTCCTTCCTTTTAAAATACTATGTTACTTAAGCAAAGTTATTATTTTTTAGCTATTCTTTCGATTGGCATCATGAAAATAGAGTGATTTTTTTTTGACATTTAAGTCGGTTCGATTCCCAGACGAAGCAAGTAATTTTTAGAAAATCTATGAATGCAGAATTACTAACTTTTAAAAGTAACATAAAGTCTTCTTTCAGCAAAATACACTATCTACGATATTTAAGGTACTTCCCCTTCATGTCCCATAAGTTTGGGACGCCCTGTATATATATATATATATATGTATATATATATATATATATATATACATATATATATATATATATATATATATATATATATATATATATATATATATATATATATATATACATACATATATACATACATATATACATACATACATACATACATACATACATACATATATACATACATATAACATACATATATACATACATACATACATACATACATACATATTTACATACATACATACATATATACATCCATACATATACACATACATAAATATATACATACACACGTAGGTACCACTTTAATTTTTTTTTTATTTTATTTACGGCCTAAGCCAATTCCAACACTTACATTGAGAAACATATTGACTAGAAACTGAACAAACAGAATATAAATACATGACCCTCTGGAGCAAATTTGGGTCGTCGCTGACAGAGTCTAACAGCTCATGAACAATGTTTTTGCGATGCTGTTTTTGACCGAAATTAAGCAATTTTGGTACCGATTTCGCGGCGACCCGTCTCATGCTTAAATCATTGGTAAAAATCAAATGGCACGAGCCAATCGATATGTTTAGGTCCTCAGCAACTTCTCTAACGGTGATTCGACGATAGGCCAATACTATTTTCTTCACTTCATCAATGTTTTCGTCTGCTGTTGACGCGCTCGGGCGTCCGGCACGCTCTTCGTCGTTCACATCTTCTCGGCCCTCTGGGAACATATTGTACCACCGATCAACGTTGCTACGGTCCAAGGTAGCTTCACCATATGCCGCAGTCAACATTCGAAATGCGTCCGCGTACTTAATTTTCTTTTTCGCACAAAATTTGATTCAGATTCTTTAATCCATTTTTTGGAATCCGCAAAAATCTAAGACGGGCCAAAACACGCGCAAGCAAAGCAGCTATCAAAAATTGACCGAACAGTCAAAATGGCCGAACTTGTCGGCATAAGTTAGAGACATGAGTGCCAACATAACGCCACAAAATAATCAAAAATCGCATGTACGTATCCCGCGGAAATTCAAAATTTGTAATACTTTTTGCTTGTACATATTATAAGACTTCGAGCTAAGCCATACGAATCGTTCTCATCTCACATTGTGTTAGTGGAGAAGAGATATACAAAAAGCGGGAAGATCTTTCCCAAAGAACTCCAAGTTGTGTGACGAATGAGGAAGTTCGGTGGTTTTTTTTATTTGTTAATAGACTATTAAACTAATCTGAAATATTTTTTTTCTATTTTTGTATATCGAAATTACTCTGCATGTGACATCAGAGGTTCTCTTCCGCTTATTCTTTGTTAGTTTTGCCGATTGGTCCGTTGACGGTAAGTAAATCGGATATTTTTCACAGCTCGCTTTTCGTTGGTTGATTCATACAAACTAGTGACGGCGTTCAAAATAGTTCGTTTTTATTTAAATATTTTTCAATATTTTTTTGGTACATTTTCAAGAAGCTTTGCCGTACAATTTAATGCTCTAATTTTTACAGCACGAATAAAAAAACCTTTTTTGTATCCAATTTCCCATAGGGCTGAAGTTCCTCATTGACTAGTCTACACATTATGAACATAGGGGTATAAAAGATAAGTTCCTCTAAGAAGATTAGATAAATAGCAAATGTCTACATACGAACAGTCCATTTAAATCTTTAATAACCTTTGCTCATGTATGGGTAGCATCAAGTTTTCATTTTTTTTTAAATATTCTAATGTGCGTATTAACACTAACGAAAATAGAATGTTTACTTGGTTCACCGACAGGCACTCACACGTTAATAGGCAATTAAATATTCAAATGCACTGTACTTACCTATTTCAAATTAAATTTTAAAATAAGGAAATAAAAGGCTAATTAGAAAAGAATTTTTATACATTCCTCGCGCGTATTGTTTACTCAGTAGAGAAAGTAAAAGTGAATACTTAGCGGAATATAATGAATATTTTCATACATTGCAAAGTGTAATGCTTTGGGTAATGAATGGGTGGTATAATTAAAACATCGTTTATTTTGCAAAACAGTCCACAATTTGGAACATTCTATTAAATTTAAGTGCATAGTTTATTTAGCAATAAAAATGAATTATTCAAGAATTTTTATTTCCTATGGAATAAAAAACATCATTAAATTGTAAATTATAAAATTGACAAACATCACAAGTAGTACATACTGGAGCCTACATTATCATATATTATTTTAGTTTATACTTATAAATCTCGGCATTTTTAAATGTAAAATGAGCCTTATTAAGGCGGCAACTTGTTGATATTTACGAATTCGTGGACGTCTAGAATCATTCACGACAAATTACAAAAAGTTAATAAAATTATTACTTTCATCACGCGAACCGCGAAAAACGTAAATACTCGCCATTATAATTTTAATCATCCACCAACTGTTTCTAATTAAATAAGATAAACACAATATTACCTATTAGATACGTTCGATATATTTGGTGGGGCAATAAAACCATCACCGTAGCACATTATCCGCCCATTTTTGCTATACCGATTGTGTTTTTTTTTTACATAACATCACGGTCAATAACCCGAAGTTATAAAATTTGGTAAAAAGTTGTTGAAGACACTTTCTCTCTTGTTAATAGCGGCAATAAAGATTACTGACATGACCCAGATGTTCTTGAAAGAAAACGGCGGACTTTGCTTATGTTAAGCTTTAAAAGCGGCTAAACAAAAAGCTCATCACACGAGACGTAGATTGGAAATGTGGAAACGACCAAAGAAAGTGCGAGAGTTTACCAAAGTCAGATTTTTCCTTAAACCCTCGTAGACGAAACAAAAATTCTCCTAGGTGAAATTGAGAACCGATCGGAATCTTGAGAAATCTTATTCATCCGCAATTAACTGGGATAATTTGAATGAAAAAATAATGAGAATTTCTCCTTCTCGATTGTAAGCTTCCGCGTGTATAAATAATTGATGCATTAATGTAATAAAACATAAAACTAGACACAGATTTACATTGTGCGAGTTTGCATCAAATGTATATAATTAAGCCGAGAGCTAAAACTGTTGGTAGGTGTTATAGTTCGTACTGGAACAATGGAAAACTGATTTCCCACGACGATAATACAAACAGTTTACGGCAAAAAATATTCCCAACTGAACGGGGAAACATCACAAAATCTGAAGGCGTAAAGCAGAATATTATGTATTATACATTCTCTCGGACATTTATAAAACACTATTTTAGTAATTCTGCAAATTTATCTAGCTACAACGGTTTGCAAACAAATAATTTCTTATGTTACTTATCAAAGCAACCTTTGTACTATTTATATTTTATGAATCGTTTGACAAAAAATTTGCTCGTGTATAAAAACAAGGATATTACAGCACTATTGATAATATTGGAAGATTGGGAAAAAATTCAGCACGCATTCCAATAGTTTTCAGTTTTAAACTACTTGGCGACTCATAACCGGGTCGAATATCGAAAGAGATCATATCAGCAAATTTTAAAATGATTCGCAGAGTGCCTACATACGGTTATGATTTATAATCAAATGATCGGTGAAACAAAATATCAATGTCGACGTCTGTCTAACGAAGGTTGTTAGCCTAGCATAGCATAGATATGAATGTAATTTTTGTCTCCATTACTTGCACAACTCAAAGGATAATGGTGTGGGGGCGTTGTGTTCGACATTGTGAATTCCTCGCTACTTAGTGATTCAATCGACTGGCTGTATGGAGCAACAATGAAGACATTTTTTACGCTGAAACTGAAATGACAATGACACGGTGACGCTTGGCTTACCGATTCTCTCTGCGGCTGTATGGTCCTCTGCAACTTCTCCACGGGATAGCTGTGGCGCCATCCGAACAGACGAACTAACTTCCCCGTCACGTGGTCACATCTCGGTCCCGAGTCGCGCATTTCTCCGCATCACTTCTCCTTCTCCCGGTGACTGACTCGCGTGAGGAAGTCGCTCGTCACTTCGCCTTCAGAACAAAACTACACCGCGCACTGCTGGCAGTTGGAACGAGAAAACCTTTCCCGAGATACCTGCATGTATTTCTAGCAGACCACAACAAATGATTCCCGAGAAAGCGGGTAACCGATGAATGTATTGTGTCAACAATTATGCACATCCACCTACGAGTGCTGGCGATAGAGATAACGCTATCTCCGAAGATACCGGGTGGAATGCGAGGATGATAACTTCAGACAGCGGGTCGCGGCTTTCTCGCGGCTGTATTTTTATATTCACACACTAATCGACGTATTTTTTCAAATGCAGCCGAGATAAACATTTCTTAAAACTTTCACTTCGATATTTTCGAAAACTGCTTTATGGGCATACGCGATCGTACGAGGGGCCACATTTTTTCACACAGTAAAATAATATTAACAATCTCAGATTGTCTGGCTGACACTACGCTAAAACAAGTCATTAAACAAACATCAGCCGACGATGTTTGTTTGCCAAACACGGCAATGTGCGGAAACTTCGATAACACAAACGAAGATATCGCTTCTATTTTTCACCATAACGGGAAACCGCTATACACACAGCACCGAAGACGACACTCCTCGGACTTCTTCGCGAGATTTCTGCGGTAAAAAACTCAAATAAAACGAATTAAGCCAAATCAGCGGTGGAATAGAAAGGTGCAAACCGCGAACTGTGTAACTCTGCAACTGGTAACTGTGTAGTTGTGGAGAAGTCGGATTGAATAATAAAAGTTAGCGCCGGCGGTGGACAGGCGAGAGGTGGGTTGGCGGCGAGAGGTGGAGGGAGCTCCCCTCCCGCGACCCGCGCACTCCACCGGGCCAGGGTGGCACAGAGCGATCACCTGTTAGTTATCACAGTGAGTGCCCGTCCTGCTGTCGCTGGCTTCAACTCCGACGACGTCAATTAATAATAACAATGATGCTGAAAACGGAGAACTACGCGCATAGTACGGCGTGACATTAGAGCGAACTGCACCTCACAGTGCAACGTGCGACACCGGAAATACGAGCGAAAGTTTCATAATGGATAACTTTTAGATAAATGATGAGCCTCTTAGAAATTCACTTACCTACACAAAACAGTTATGGAACAAAGTAGTAATAATAAAGCTGTTATCTCTTCGCGTGACTGATAATGAAACAATGCAGAATACACAATAATAAAAAGTGTAATAATTAATGTTTACTAAACATTAAACTAGATTGATGTATCGAAACATCTGTGAATTGTTAAAAGAATATTGAGAAAATAACATACCTTCAACAAATTAAAAATAAACTTGACGAATGGATACCATATTGATAAACGATAGATTTAATTAAAATTGGCAACACAAACATACTTAAAAATAGATAAATAAATAAGCGGCTATCGGCGAATCTACCTACCAGGCGCGTTTTTTTTTTTTTAAAGAAAAAGATAAATACTCGAGTTCTTATTGTTTACTCAAATATTTAAATTTTCAGACCATTTCCTAAAAGTCGTAAATAACTTGTACTTGAAAAATGGATTGGAGTTGTGGTAGAGTGGGATTTAAACCTCGGACCTTTGGCCCTTGAGTCCACACGGGACCACAACCCGGTTTAAATAATAAATATAGGTAGAAAATATCTACTTACATCGTAAACTTTTATGTTTTTAATCAGAATTGTATTTGTATACACTGTTATACAATTGTCATTTGAATAAATCCTGAATATGTGATGACAAAATAATGTGTTTTTCCGAAAAGTTTTACTTATATTTTAAGTCAAATTAAATTCAATATTGCATAGAATCACTTTTGTAAGGTGCGCTTGAGGTATTGCGGTATATTACGAAAATGGTGCTACGTAAGTTTTCTATTATAATAATAATAATGAACAGTTGATCGTCTATAAATCAACGGAGCACAGGCGCAAGCGCGTCTAGCGGTAAAGCTACAAACATTAGGACAGTACCAAAAACTCGAAATGTTCTCAATATTTTGGCCAAATTTAGTATTACGCCATTTAAAACTTTACGCCATACGATATTAGAGTAGTTTTATCTTTGCATTACACAAGTTGGATACTCTTACTTCTAGGAGTCTCGTAGAACAATATGCCAACGTTATGAAACTTAATGCGCATGCGCGAAAATTCGTACATTTGCAATAGGATTGGACTCGAAATTAAAGAGTAGTATCCAGATTTCAGTGTATTTAACGAATACTATCAAGACCGAGGTACCTTGATATTCAGTACGTTGATATAGGAAAAATGCATACGTAGGTAGGCATGTAGGTACACTGAAAATATTGTTGCTGCGATAATTTTAAGAATATTTATTTTAATTTCTTTTTCATATTTAATAATAAAAAATCTACATATTTTTATGTTAAAATTTTCAAGGGATGCGCCGCATCCAAACTGTGTATGGGCGGAACGCACCTGCTACCTACATTTTATTTAAATCAGATACCTTCTTAAAAGTAAGTATACAAAATAAAAAGACCAGAGACATAACAAATAATTCAAAAGATTTTCCTATAATCCATGGAGCATATTGCAGCAATTATTTTGAAAACCTTTTCCACGTTTAAAATAATGAAATTGTAAGGACATCTGAAAAACAAGGTGTAAATATCGAGGTTTTACTGACAAAATGCATTAAGTCATTAAAACAAGTTCCGGGATAATCGCATTTAAAGTTTTTTTTATTCTTTCAACGCATTATTTTTCCCACAATTTTCAATTACTTTAATTTTTTTTAAGCTTTAAAAGAGTAATCTTTAATCTAAAGGCAATACAAGGCATACAATTTGAAATCAATATCTTCCACCTATATTTGAAATATATAAGGACTGTTGACTTAATGCATTCTGTCAGTATGGCTTCGATATATTTCAAATATTTTTTAATATAGGTGCAAGATGTTGATTTAAAATGTTATGCTATGTCTTGAATAAAAATTACTCTTTCGAAGCTTAAAAAAAATAAATTGTGGGAGAAATAATGCGTTGAAAGAATAAAAAGGTTTTAAATGTGATTATCCCGCCGCTTGTTTTAACGACGTAATGCATTCTGTCAGTAAAGCTTCGATATACTAATCTAATATTTAGATAATTTTGTATTATTTTCCAAGAAGCTTTTGTTTTAAAGGAATTACCCGCTAAGACTGTATTTTAGAAGCTCGTCGGCAGGTGGGAAATACAGGATATGAAAGGAAGTTATAAAAAATACACCGCATCACCCAAACCAATTCTTGGGAAAAATCTTTGTCGGATTTATTTCTTGCAACTGGCGGGAATAGATCCTGCGACGCCTAACCAACTTATTAAATAATAACATACAAAAGAATGAGTGATGGATTAAATCGTTTAATCGGAATGGAAAACGGGTCTTTTTGAGTAAGTAAAATCCATTTATAAAATTACCTGGATTTGTAGTCATAATCTTTCACATACATATTATTCAGTTTTATAATACATAATTGGAATAAAGTGGGTAAAAAATGGCCTAATAGAACCAAAACATAAATAAGTAATAACAGTTAATCTGAACAGTCGTGCTGAGCAATAATTGGATCAACCGCAGCTGAAAATAGATAGTTACTATAGTATACTGAAATAGATTTGCCAAATTGGTTCAAACGTGCAAAATGAAGATGTACTAAAAACAATATTAAAAATCGTGTCATTATTTTCTTGCAAAATTATTACTTAATACTCAATCTATAGGAACATTATGAAAGATTCAGCATTTTCTCACGTTTAACATTATGATAAATAATATTGCAACAGGTGGGAAGTGAAGAGTAATTTTTAAAAGTGGCCTAAGTCAAAAAAGATCGTTTAGGTGATTTTTTTATATGACATGTCAAAGTGATTTTAGACTCGAGTCATACAAACAGATCACTTAAATACACTTTAGTAATTTGCCATCATCAACATTCTTATTAAAATAAAGATTGTTGAGGACATTTTGAGAAAATTTACGTAATGTTAACAAAGGCCTTATTTTCGTACTTGGAAACATTTAGTAAACAAATTTTCTTGCTGGTTAAGCAGCTTTTAATTGTGATTACAATGACATTCTTACTTTGAAATTCATAAATTCTAGAATCAAATAAATATCCCAATTATTTTCAGATCGGCTGAGTTAATTTTAGATAATGAAAATCTCTCCATATTGTAAATTGGAAAGAGCGGTACTGTACAAACCACGGACATAAAGGACGATCGAAGCCGGAGTAGGTGCTAGGAATAAATCAAAGGAGCTATAAATTGCACATTTAATATTAAATAAAGGACTGCGCATAATGGAGGAGATGCAGGTAGCTGTTGCAATGCAAACCATTTAGTAAGGTTAAAACGAGAAGGAGAAATAATCTAGAATTAATTTTAACCAGAACAAAAACATGAGTAATAAAAATACCTGTGCGAAAATACACGCCAAGAACTTCACCGGTTTTAAAATAAGTTTTTTTATGGGCTATGTATAGCGTGTGAGCTCGCCAATATATGACAGTAAAAAATTTATTGTCTTTGAATTTCCTAGAGTTTTAACCATCGAAAAAAAAGAAGATTGCAAATAAAATCAACAGACAATGGAAATTTGATGTGTATTATTTTAATAGATTGTTTATAACAGAAAAATACATAGAGAAATATGCATTTTTATTTTTTGTAATAAAAACAGTCTAGTAAATTCGAATAAATAAAAATACGCTTTATATTAACAATATTAATTAAAATGCAAAAATAACATTGAATACTTGAAAAATAAATATTACTGAGTGTTACAAACATAATTTAAAAAACGGATAGCGATTAAAAGTAAAAACTATCTTTAGTTTAATTCTTATAGCGATAAATACATAAACATTATAAAACAGGAGTTATACAAATACAAAAATAATATTGTAACTAGGTGGCTACCTACACGGTTAAATTTCGAAACACCACGCAATTTCTTATCTCGGCTACGCTATGTAAAATGAAAAAAAATATTTAAATTAATAATTTCATCACGTCATGAAGTCGCCCCTGGGTAGCGCCTGCTAACGTCAATCAACAAAAACATCCTCGTTTTAATTACAATATTTCGGCTACGCCATGAATCTCTTTTTTTAAATAATTTCTCACGTCACAAAGTCACCCCTGGGTAGCGCCTACTAACGTCAATCAACAAAAACATCCTCGTTTTTATAACAGTATTTCGGCTACGCCATGAATTTCTTATAAAAAATGTCAAAACGTCACAAAGCCACTCTCTGAGTGTCGCTACTGACATCATTTACAAAAACATAATTATTTGTGCTTTTTTCAGGTACGCAACATTTTTTTTAAATACACCTACCTAACCGATAAAATACTATTAGTAATTAAACCAAGGTGTGCTTTAAAGTTCCGTATGGCCAAATAATATTATTTATTATTAGAATATTATTGACATGTAGTTCAAGCATTGCTGCATTCACGTTGCTTTACTTCTGACAGCTCAAGTGCTATGTTTTTCTATGGTTATGTTAATGTCATCTGTCATGTATTGGCGAGCTCACAGGCTATACTTACGCCTTTTTTATTTATTAGTATATAAAACTGTACGTTCCCTCAAATAAATATAAATATTTTTGTGCTAAGGTCCAATTATTTATTCGTTTAGTAACTACTACTACTACTACTACCATCACGCCATTTCCCCGTAGGGGTAGGCAGAGAGAATGGACCGCCACACACGTCTATCCTGGCATACACTCCTAGCCTCTTCCACATTCATACATCTTGTCATACATGCCCTTCGGTTCTGTCTGCTTTTGACATGACCAGACTTAAGATTTTGGTTTATCTGATCATGCCACGTCTTCCTTGGTCGTCCTCGTCTAACGTTGCCGTTCATTTTTGCCATATATACTTGTTTTACCATTCTCTCATCGTCCATTCGTTCTACGTGACCAAACCATCTCAGAGACCCTTTTTTAATCTTATCAATTATACTTGTCTCAGATTTACACTCTCTCCTGATTTCATCATTCGTAACCCTGTCATACATTGATTTCCCACACATTCGTCTAAGAGATCGCATTTCAACCGCGTTCACTCGGCTTTCATCCTTCCTCTGCCAGTTCCATGTTTCACTTCCATACATAAGTGTTGGGACTAAAACTCCGTTGTGCACTGCCAGTTTAGCTTCGATTGACATATTTTTATTAGAAATTACTGTGCTTAGTGCTCCGTTCATTTTGTTGCCCGCATTCACTCTTCTTTCAACATCTTTTTCTACTCTTCCATCTCTTGAAAACATGCTTCCCAGGTACACAAATTCTTCTACTTGCTCG
Organism: Micrasema longulum; assembly: GCF_059751315.1. NCBI lineage: Eukaryota > Metazoa > Arthropoda > Insecta > Trichoptera > Brachycentridae > Micrasema > Micrasema longulum. The sequence continues at coordinate 20,291 of NW_028277544.1, forward strand.
AGACATTCGTTGTTTACATTTATTACGCAGTCAGTAACCTCACTATCCCTTTCAAATACCATCACTTTTGACTTACTTTCGTTCATCGCCAATTCGCTCTCCAGGCATACATCATACATTCTAGAGACTATTTGCTGCAAATCAGCCTTGCTGCTTGCTAACAGAACTGCATCGTCAGCATACAACAAGCAGCTTACTGAAAAATTATCCATTTTTGCTCCAATACCCATACATTCTATCTCTTTCATACAGTTGTCCATGTATAGATTAAACAACCATGGTGACATTACACATCCCTGTTTCACGCCTTTTGAGATCGCAAACCAAGATGTAAATCCCCCATTAACTCTTATACACGCTGAACTCTCCTCATAGAGAGACGATACTGCACGTATAAGTTTATTGTTTACTCCATACTTTTCCAACACGCCCCACAATTTCATTCTATCTACTTTATCATACGCTTTTTGCAAATCGACAAATGCGCAGAATAGTTTTTGACTTTTTGCCAAAAACTTCTCCGTTAGCATTCGCAGCGCAAAAATTTGATCCGTGCATCCACGTCCACTCATAAAGGCTCCTTGCACGTCCCACACTTTGTCTTTCGTCACCTTTCTTACTTTCTCGATTATAATTTTCCCATACAGTTTACCGACAGAACTCAGAAGACTGATGGCCCTATAGTTTCCACATTCAGCACGAGATCCCTTTCCCTTGTATAAAGGCATGACAACTGCCCTCCTCCAATCCAACGGCGTATGTCCTTCCTTTAGGCAGAGATTGAAAAGTCTGTGCAGCCATGTGCCCACGATCTGGCCACCACTCTTCAGATATTCCACAGCAACCTTATCATACCCAACGGATTTTCCGTTTTTCATACTTTTCAGCGCGCTCTTTATTTCTACCATGCTTATCTCACATGACCTATTATCACTCGTATCTTCCTCTGCACAACCAAGCTGTTGCTCAGGGACACTTTCAGTACTTTCGTATACTTCCATAAAGTATTCCATCCATCTCTCTTTCACTCCTTCGTCATTCGTTAGCTTAGTAATATTAATAATAATTGTTCTAATTTCTAATTACATATTTCCGAATATTAGGAAATATTGTTTCGGCATTAACTTTATGGAATAACATTTTAGATATACATAAAATAAATAAAACACTGTATTTTAACGCCACACAAGAGTTAAATATTAATAAAAACACATAAATAAAGCAAGTAAATATAAACTTAAATAAAATAATTATACTGAATTGTAATGTTCTTATTAATATTGAACTCGCGTGTGGCGGAATAACAGAAAGTGTTGTATTTCTTTCATAAATCTAAAATCTCCAGTTATTTAATCTCAAAAATATATTTAACTACTAGCACGGATAAATAAAATATTTGATGGTTAGGCGTAAGTAATTTTTAAAGTGCAGCCCCTGTTATGTTTTTGCAAAAACGTTTAAACCGCTAAAGGAATCGCAATCGCTACAATAATTTATGACCACGATAAAATATTCGTTATGTAGTTCTAAAATAAAACTGGTTTTAAAAAACTGAAATAATTTCAAGATAACATTCTTGATTAGCGTCATGGCATGCCTTCCACGCAGATGAAAATATGCTATAAAATCGTTCTCAAAGCAACAAATATGTCAGCATTTATTAATTTTATTGTTAATCTTAATTAATGATTATATTTTCGAGTTGGCGTATACACCAATTTAAATTTATTTCAACAGAGAGGGAAAACATTTTTGAGAAGGGAATATGGAAGTCTAGGCATTTACAGGACTTATGACCTGTCATTGGCTGGTTTAAGTGGCCACTTTACACACTGTGTAACATTCACCATTCTGCCCATGTTTGAACATCCACATTTCCTCGACTCTTCCATCTGTTGACTTTTGTGAAGTAAAAGAGCTAAAACCTTTATCACAGAAATTCAGCCAGTCTGCAAGCATTTGGACATACTTAAACATTGTTGTACCAATTTATTTTATTAAATAGATGCCTAGCTAAACAGATAAAAAACGTGCGTTATTAGTGTCAGTACTGGCAATGTATGTATCTCAACTCTCGAGTGAAAGTATACACTGTACACTATCTCTCCTCTGAGGCAGTTAGCGAGTTGACAAAATGAATTACAGTGACAAACAGAGCGTGAGAAACCGTAAACACGGTCATTTTCATACAAATTTATAGGTATATTGGGTTTAACATAGATATGGTTTAATGTACAATAAATCAAAAGAAACTAATGATGTTTAGTAGGCACGTAATATACATTATATTCCATAGCTTCCTGCCGAAATTATGTACACTTTTAATGACAATTAATTTATCCCACTTGCAAACTTATACTACTCAAAAAGTTTCAGGTCCGAAATTTTGAGAAGTCTGCGTATGCAGTTTGTTGGGATCGGGAGGTAAAGTTAGATTAAATTTTATTGTCTGAGATTTTGGCAAGTGCTAGTGTTCAAAATAAAATAAAATGCGACGTTTAATGGTTGACAACTTAGGAAAAAGCTAATATTTCATTCGATTTTGCATATCTAACTAATAAACTTCAATCTGTTTTCAATGCAGCAGCAAGGCTTATTACGGGAGTAAAAAAATATTCTCACAACATCTTCGAGATTTGCACTGGTTAAAAAGCCCAGAGAGAATAAAATATAAGCTGTGCTGGACAGTATTCAAATCCCTTCATGAAATGGCTCCAAAATACCTATCGGACCTTTGTATTAGGGAAAATACATGTCAAAGAAAATCTACTCTTAGGTCAGCATTTGATTCAGGAAGAGGAAAACTTGTTGAAATCCGGCGCTCCCCAAACACTAGGTTTGGAGATTGTGCTTTTGCCGCCGCCGGCCCCTCTGCCTGGAACCAATTGCCTTCAAACTTACGAATCATCGACAGTCCCAGTCAGTTCAGATCCCAACTAAAATCCCACTTCTTTAAACTATCATACCCTCAATTTTAAATCTGGAAATATAATGTATCACTTAAGTTTAGTTAGAATGTAAGTTTAGATATACAATTGTAAAGCGCCCTTGAGATGATTTTTTTACAAAAATGGCGCTATTTAAATCAGCCAAATATTATTATTATTATCAAACTGATGATATTTATTGAAAACGTAAACGGCCAATGTTTTTTTATATTGATAAATATACTTTTACTGCGGGAATTTTTAAATGTATCAAAAATAACTCACTCTACTGAGCACAACTTTTTCGTTATATCTTACTACTGTAGAAGTTAGTCTTTATCATAGTTAGTAAAAAAATGGAAATAATACGGAGAAATACAAGTTTAAATCAAACATTCCTTATCTGACCAAAACGAAAGACTTTTAATTCTAAAAATTATATGAGATTTATGTAAATACATTTTAATACTTTATTTTACAAAAAATATTAACTTATTAAAAGTAGTTTTTTAGATACGAAAACCCCCATTTTATTCAAATATGTTCTATCTGCATAGTATCGATTTGTTTTGATATGAAGCCAACATCAATTAGTGGGCCAGTTAGAAACCCAACCGATCAAATTAAAAACGTTGATTTCTTACAAGTTCTTTGAAAAATATAATCATAATTATGTATTATGTCATTACCTACTGTCCGCTAATATTTTCGTGATGACTAAGGTTCGTTTTGATATATTTTTTTAATCCAATTTATGAGTATATATAATTTTTACACCGCCACACATATCAAAGCAGACAGCTACTGAGGAAGCGGCGTAATTTAAATTCAAGTTTCCTCGTGGTAAAAGAGCGTTTCATCCTTGGTAAGTGGGTAGGTATAGATATAACAAAGAAGGTAATAACACCGAGGTACGCAGACGGGTGGGTAGATTAGATGTAGATAATGACTAGGATACGGTAATTGGCGTCCCTACAGTGCCAGTAGATGGAAGGAGCAATGTCCTGGAAACACAAAAGGTGCTTACTGGGTCGGCACCGACCCACCAGGATGTCCGGTGCCCGGCGACCAGCCCCCGGCCTATAAATGTATGCAGTGATTTGGACCAACCAGGAATTAGACTAACATAGGTGCATGCATTACACGTATTTATTTAACAAATACGAAGAAAAACTATCGAGATTTACAATAATATTAAAGAAATTGGTGCGATAGCGGTGGTTAAATGGCACTATAACAGATTAGTCAGAAAATATTTTTATTTTATTTCAGTGCTTAGCAAAAATACAGCACTCTCGATTCTCGATCACCTAAAAAGTAATTAAACGAGTACAAAAATATATGCAATTTGGCGGACTAGCCAACCAAAACAGGCTGGTGAAAAATTGGTCAAAATTTTTACTTTTATATTATATAAAAAAATACGCGTATTTTCGAATTTCAGTGGGCAGATAGAGCTTGGATGTAAATTTATTAATGAAAATACTTTCGTTGTACACATTATATACACGGTGTTACTGGGAGGGTGGATCATCGGTGGCAGGGTGATAAGGGGCCTTGATGCCTATCGATTTAACCCCCCCCCCCTCCTGTATGTTCCGCGATATTCAATTGTTTAAAAGATGTTTTAATTTTTTTTAGTCAAAATACGATTTCAGGCTGAATGTCCCAAGTGTAGCCAAACTATTATATATACGATAGTATTTTAATAGTATTTTTTTTTCTCCAAGTAGCTCAATAGTAGGATATTTATCCTCTAATACCGCTTTGAGTCGTTATTTGATGAAATTCCAAAAAAAAAAAAATCTTTATAAACAATCTGCAATTTCAATTTTTCTACTAACTTTTAAGGTTCTAAAAAAATATTTTAAAATTATATTATTTCCTTAACCTACTTTAAAAACTACTCCCGTTTATGGATAAGTAACCCTGCAAATATCATTTGGTTAGTGCCAGGGCATCATGTTAAAGGTGGATTTGAATTGTACAAGTGCTAAAATTGATATTTTTTTGTGCATCGAAAGTTTACTCAAAAAGTTAGCTGGCTTATTTTGGTTAGACTACGCTACGATAGTTAGTAAAAAAAAGTTTGCGTAACGAAATGACGGAATTATGTCTAATAAAAAATATCAAGTAAATGCTTAAAATGGCCGATGATCTACCCTCTTAGTTACGCCATATATATGACAAGGAAAGCAATCCGTAAAATGTGGGATCGGGTAAGGAGTTTGGAAGGGGTCCGGAAAAGGATACTGGAAGACAAATAAACTTAAAATTTAAGGGAAAATTTCGATTGTTTGACTATTGTTCACTAATCGTAAAAAACCATTTCAGAAAATAGAAATCAAGTTGTGGTAGAGCGGGGATCGAATTTCATATCCCTGATTTGAATTGACTTTGGAGTCGGAGAAAATATGTGCTTTAGCAAGTATTGAAGTTCTTTTTTTTAAAAAGGAATAACCCGCTAAGCCTCTATTCAAAGGCTTGTCAGCAGGTGGGATAGAGGGAATATGGAAAGAGGTAACGAAAAAACTCAGACCGATTGAGAAAAAACCTTTCTTGGATTTTATTCTTGCAACTGGCGAGAATCGAACCCGCGGCGCCAGTTTCTCAGCCAGCCGTCCAACTAACTGCGCCACGGCGCCTATCTTTAAAATGCATTGTGTATCAAAATGCATTTTAAACAACGTTATGCCTGTATAATTGTTTATCATCATAATTTTAACAGCAAAAAACGACGACGATAGTGAATATTCGCTCATTATGACAAGCCGTTTTTCTGTTTCATCTGAAATTTTCAATTGTTACAGAAATTTTATTCAACATAATGGAGTCATTGTAGTTATCGATATTCACACGACCATGGAGTTTAATCTACAAAGAATGTAATAAAGATAATACCTAACGCATATTAAAGTATATTTGTAAACGCATTTTGGAATAAGACCTTCAGTCAATATTTTTCTCACGGTAGTTTGAAACGCCTCTTTTACATCAAATTCTGTCGCAAAAATTTACAATATCGCATGGGCGAATTTACCATTTAAAATAATTTCCATAGTAAACGTACAAAAATAGGTTACAAAAAAGACCATAAGTTGCAACGTATGTACCGTTACTTAAAATATATCAATTCTAAATTTATTTATTTTTTTTTATTTTTTATTCAGATAACAAATTTAAATACAATATTACTATTAAATACAAATTTTACATTAATTAAATACGTATATTTACATGAACGTTTCCCATTACGTAAAAGAAAAAACAATTCTTGTGTACATAATGGGGAGTGACTTCTTACAATAGTTTGTTTATTTTATTTTTAATTATTAATACTTTTAGGATAACATGTATAAATTACAAAAAAATATATAAACGGTGTTTTTAATCAGTGCTACACAAAGAAGAATTATGAATGTAACTTTTAACTTCTTTCTTTAAAATATTGTATTCCTGACTGTACTTTTTATTTTCTTTGTTCGTTTCATTAAAGAAAAATATTCCTCCGTAAGTATAATGGTGTTGTGCTGAAGGTTGTTTTTAATTTGCGAATTAAGATATACCGCCTGTTCTAGGTCGGATTATACTGAAGTTGTTTAATTCAAGGAATAGAACTGACATAACATAATGAATAAATCGACAGTCCCTAGGTAAACTATCGTATCTGCATTTTGCGAAGTTTACAGGAGAGCAAAAACATACCTTGTTTTTTTTTAAGAAGCTGTGTTTTAAAATGCAGATTCGATAATATACGTAGGGATCGTCGAAATGTTTATAGTCGTTTACAAAAAAATATTTTTTTCATGAAAAAAATAAATACGTTCTTCTTAGAACGCGTTATTCTAGTAGACTCTTTAATCAACTCAGCATACGTTTATTTTCATATGGTATAATTAAAAATGTTTATAATCAAATCAGTCAATCCAATGTTCGGAACGAGTGGAGGCGTATAAATAAAAAAAATAAAAAAATAATGTTCGGAACATTAAAGCGATTAAATAGTTTAAGTGGAACTATATAGTGGAGTTGAGTTTAATTTTTTTATTAAACCGATGTCGGCCTCGTGGCGTAATGTTCTGCGCGTTTGTCAACCATGCAAGAGGTCTCGGGTTCGATTCCCGGCATGGTTGACATGAAATATTTATTTAAAAAAGTGTTTATACACTAGAATATTTCATAGTCCCTGGACTGGTACCTGAAGCGTAAGATTGATCGTCTTACCTTCGTGTAACAAAAATGATTAAGATACGCCGCGATTGGTGTACCAATGTAGTGCCCTATGCACCATTAGGTGCGGAAAGGGAATGATGATGTTAGTACTGCACCATAAAGTTTATTCACAGACATACGTACATAAGTAGGTAATATACGAAAAATCATTTTAATTGGGCTAGAACCTAAAAAAATAGTATTTAAGACTTGTAGTTTACGATCAAAATAACGATAGGTCCAGTGCGCGTCAAAATGTTTAATAAGCCTGTAAGTGCCAATAAGTGAACCGAATAAACATACATTTTTTCCACAAGCTTACACAAGTAAGTACAAAAATTTTGATGGACTGTACTTGTATTTATACAATAACCCATGGAAATATTATTATTCACGTCCGATTAACAGAAATAGGAAAAACCTGTACATAACCTGTGCAATAACTTTATTATTGAACATCAGTCACCTTTTATTAAGATGCAAAAATATTTTGAAAAATACTGTCTTCTAAAAAACGGTACTTTTGAAATCAGATCAAATTCAATACGGTTTTAATAATTTATTTTTTTTCATTTTCTATGGCTTTTACCATTCTTGTTAATACTAGCCAGAAACAAACAGTGTTTACAAATGTTAAATGGGAGCAAAATAATATTTACAGACAAGACAGGAAAAACAGATAAACCTTAAACATTTTTAAAATAGGTACACGGAACATAATTTATCTTAAAATTAAAATTACAACAATTGGAAATGAAACATAAATCGCAATAATAATATGCATTATTAAGAAAAACGCCTAAAACCTTGATAATACATATTTTACAACAAAAATATACAATATTAATATTAATACTAATATTAATATTAATACCATCAAAACTCTTTATTGCTCACTCGCTTCTCCTATTTGGTCTCCATTCTACAGGACTCATATTGACCATATTGAGTTTCTAAGAAAAGTGGCATGGCTGCTCGGATTACAAAGGGGTAATTATTCCTATTTTGAAATAGGGCAATCTCTTCATCTGTCTTCATTGGAGAGACGTAGAACTGAGATGGACCTTATATGCATCAAAATACTTAATGCTATAAGTGATGTCCCATCTCTGTTGCAATTAATTTCTTTTCATGTTCGTAACCATGTCACCAGAAGACAAAATCTTTTATTTATAAAATCTTCTACGAGCAACTTTGGTTTTTATGCCCCAATGTCCAGAATGTGTAGATTAGTCAATTCATCACACGACTTGGAATTCTTTGGGATAGATCTTCCGGCTTTTCGTAGATCTCTTCGAGACTAAACGGTGTGGGATGAAGTTGGATTGGCGTGGTTTAGCTCGAAGTCTTAGGTCTTTCGTTTTTATGAATATATTGTATACAATTATTGTTTTGCCCTTGTTTGTCTTTGCTAAATAGTTTTATGTTCTTTTTGTTCAGTTTCTTGCATTTATGTTTCATCATGTAACTGTTGTAATTGGCTTAGGCCGTATACATAATAAATAAATAATGAATTCATATTTTACATAGGTTTACTATTCTAAAGATAAAGATAATTGAATGGTTATTAACAAGCATTGTTACGATTTTAGTACAGGCAGAGACATCTATGCAAACCGACATACTTTGATACGAAACCTCAATGGTGAAAAATGCTTACAGCGCAGCGCCACCTATGAACATTTTCATGAACTATCTAATAACAATTTTATCAACACCAATAATAATTATTATTTATAATATTTAATTCAGCTTACGAACGTCGCTTTGTCAAGCATTGAAAATAAATACATGTTTTTTAAACATGTAGAAATTATACACCTATTTACAATTTAATTTGTGTAAATATTATGCTGATGTCAAAGAAGTTTCATAGCTTGATCGACAGTGTTAATCAAGTGTCATTTTTAATAATGTCAAGCCCACGATTTTCTCCTCATTTTGGCATATTGCGTAGTTTACCTAATGTAAATTTGGGGGCAACTAGAAAGGTCGTAGTAGGCGTTAATTAGACATATGCACAATATTATAATTACAAAACACATTTTGTACAAAGTGGTAAATTGTAAATCGTAGATTTTGCTTTGGTAAATGGATATTGACAAACTAAATTTGTCAACTAAGCTTAAAACATAAAAGGTAAGTATGATGTTATTGGTAGGTACTAATTACTAAACCAAAATAGCGTTTTCAATAGAGCCCGCGAATATTAATGTACGATATCAATGTGATTATTTTTTCAATTCAAATGTTTACACATAATGTATAATTTGTTCACTTTATCTATGTATATAATATGCATGTATGCGTACATTTTTTTTTTATCATATTACAATATTTTATGTGATTTTTTCATTTATTATTATTTTGGTTAGCAATTTAAGAATTTATTTTATTTATCAGACTATCACCATTGCATATATAAAAAGGAAGTATTATATACCTTTATCTATTTAATAACATAAATATTGTGTTTGGTTAACTTTTTTTATTTATTTAAATATTTCTATTCTTATTTTTTTTTTTGTATGTTTATTCATTTCAAATATTACTTTGACGTATGTAAACACTGATTAGATACTTTTGATAAATAACTTTGGTATTGTTGTTTTTGGGTTACTTGAAATATTGTTTTTTCTTATAATTACTGAATACTTTAAGCATATTTTTAATGTTTTTAATTTTAATTTAATCTTTCAATTACTTGTAAGTTTTTTTATAAATTTTCCCTGATAATATTATTATGGTACTTGAGACAATAAAAATAGTTTATTGATAACCTTAGCGTGTAATATAATATTGAAACTTCACCGGCCTATTAGAATTAAGTCTTATTTTGTATACTATAAAACTATGAAATTGTACTGTATGTTTCCTGAATAAAATAAAATATATAATTCCATCTAAATTTGTTTTAGATTGAATTATATATTTTATTTTACTTGAGAGGGTAACATTTTTGAGAAGGGAATATGTAAGTCTAGGCATTTACAGGGCTTATGACCTGTCATTAGCTGGTTTAAGTAGCCACTTTACACACTGTGTAACTTTCACCTTCTGCCTATGTTTGAACATACAAATTTCCTCAACTCTGTTGACTTTTGTGAAGTAAAAGAGATGAAACCTTTAACATGTGGGTGAGATTTAACAGGCTGAACCAATTCAACTACTAGGCAACGCCTGAAAACAATTTTCCAATTTTATAACTTCTTCTTTTACCGGGTAGTTAGTTAAACAATGTTTCGAGTATGTCCAGCAAGTAAATCCAGCCAGTCTGCAAGCGTTTGGACAAACTCAAAACATTGTTCATAATTCCACATTAAGAGGTTGTCTCTTTTTTTGTGTGTTATTTAAATTCGTTTTTTCTTTCATACTTTTTGCCTTAACATGTATTACTAGTGTTAAAATTGTATTTATTTGAAAATTTTATTTTTTTTAAATCAGAAACAGATCGAAGAAACCTCCAGTAGGAAAAATTTAATGAAGTGAAAATAATTCGATTCTTTTGAGTATGTATACCCATTAACCGTATTTAAAGCCTAAATAAAATTATGAGTATCACCGGTCCCCAGTGGCGAATGGCGATTTTATTTACAGGTAAGCTATAAAAAAATATCATATATTCGTACCTACATAGGAGGTACATAGTATAATGTAAGTAATATATAATATACATTTATATTTTTCTGTGGTTCTGTGTGATACAACTCTCATACATGAAATTAACTCAAACGATGTAACTTCGTGATATATTATATAGATATATTATCCATTACTTTAACACAATTCAGTCGTTATTATTAGGTATTTAATTAAAATGTCAACAGGCCGAATTGTTCTAGTAATTAAATAGTGCTAAAAACGGCAGCGTGGAGCGCTATATGTCCTCCAATATGACGCATGAAAGTAATTATGGTCTTATGTCAAAAGTACCATCTCAAAGAAAAATAGTCCTTACGAAACAATGTTTGAAATACTGTTTTCCAAATCAAGAATCTTCAAATAATTTGTGAAATCTGCAAGTTTAATCTAGGAGAAAAAACCGCACTGGGGTTAATACATTCAAAATATAGTACACCTATGCGTATGAAAAAATAAGCTGGAATAATCGGCTAGTTTCTTGACTCACCGCAGGCGCTGGGCGCGCTTTATTAAAATTTATATTTATATTAGGATACAAACGGTGGAAATGATATAAAATAAATATTAATAATCTATTTGTTTTTCTGTAAATAAAGTTACAATAAAACATTATTATGGTTAGTCAAATATAATGGTAAGCTGCGCATAATCGCTTCTATACACGGTTCGCCCCTGCCGGTCCCTTATTCACACCCGATGCAACATAGGGCATTGCTATTTTTAATTGGATTTGCCTGGTTTTGTAAATATGCGACAAATTAAAGATAGAAATCTTATGTCAGAGGAGTTGTTATATAACACTAATTTGTCGATAACATAATGAATCGATAAGCTGGTGAAGCCGAACGGAGAGATTTGTTCTCGCGGGCGATAAGATCTCGAAACCGCTATGGCGGAAAGCATCGCGCGCGTGCAGATTTAGGTGGAGACATTGAATGAAACGCATAATCAGTAGCGATGTTAACAATTGAAATTGAATCAGCGCACTCGAGACATTATTTCCATGCCGTGGAACATTCCCACGAACTTTCAAGCGGTTTCTCACCGCGTACTAAATACACTGTTAGAATACTACTGAATGCTGGACCGAATTAAGAAAAAGGGCAGTAAAAAAAATTACAGCCTTATGGAGTAGCGTTCAGCGCATTAGGGAAATATCACGTACTACGAAAAACGATAAAAATATATTTATTTATTTATTTTTATTTCCTTTTATTTAGGAAACATACAGTAAAGTTACATAGTTTTCTATTTTACACAGTTAGACTTAACTCTAATGGACCAGTGAAGTTTCCATATTATAAAGTAATTATATGTAAGGTTATTAATTAAAGTACAAAAAAGAGAAGGAAAAAATCATAAATAGAAGTTGTTTAAAAATTAAAATTAAAGTTAAAAAATGAAGAAAATTTGTAAAAGTAATTAAAAGTTAAGAATTAAAATAAAGAATAAAAAACATGCTCAAATATAAAAATAAAATAAAATAATAATAACATTTTTTGAAAAAGGAAAAACATAAATATACACGGAAATGGATTGGAAATATATATATGAAATGGATTCAAGATAATTAATTGTATTTTCAAAATAAATATGGATATTGTAGATAAATTTTTTCATTCTTCTTCTTCTTCGATGGCGCTACAGCCCAAATCACATAATAGGCCTTGGCCTTCTTTAACTTTCGCCTCCAACTCCGCCTGTCCTCAGCAGCCATTTTCCAATTTGCAAATTTTAGAGGCTGTGTTGCATCTTTTTTACGTAATCCTCCCGTCTCAGTGTAGGTCTTTCAATCCCTCTTTTACCCCCTGGATGTCCAGTCGTGACTCTCTCAGTTACTCGCGCACCAGGCATTCATCATACATTATATAGACTATTTGTTGCAAATCCTCCTTGCTGCTTGTTCATAGAACTGCTTCCTGTAAAATTAGCTATTTTAGCTACAAGACCCATACATTCTATCTCTTTCATACAGTTTTCTACGTATAGATTAAACAACCATGGTGACATTACACATCCCTGTTTCACGCCTTTTGAGATCGCAAACCAAGATGTGAATCCCCCATAAACTCTTACACACGCTGAACACGGGTCATTTTAATTTCTCGAACTGGTAATCATAATAATTAGCTGAGAAATTAATATTTATTACGTGTTACCGTTTTTTTTACACAATGACATTTCTTAGTTTCCCTAGACTTCTGATTTAAAGCATAATACTGTTTTTTTCCAATAGAACAGGCATTACCCAGACGAAAACCAAGATCTCCATACAAATATTCTGGAATAACAAACCCACTTCGATCGTTTGACCTATTCTCAGAGCATAAGTAGACATTTGTAAATTTTCGAAATTGTGGTTTTTGTAATGTACCAAAAAACACAAATAAAAATGCAATACCTCGTTATGTACTATGAATAGTCGGTATGTAGCTATGCCTTATGGTATTCTAAATAACCCAGTAATTTTAATAAATTTTACTGAATAATAGTGCGTACCTAGAGCTCACAAGTACAGTGCGTTTTTATGTTTAATAACCCTATGCTAATGTGTTAGTTGAGTGTCAGTGAGCCAAGTAAACATACAAATTTCGTATTGTTAGTAAGCACACTAGAATGATTCATATGAAAACTTACTATTACGCGCACACAAAGCAGAGGTTATTAAAGATTTGAAAAGACCACTTTACACGTTTCCTCGCGAGCGCCGGTTCTGCCGATCTGCCGCGGGCGAAAATTTAAATAATTTATATCAAGCTAAGTACAATGTGTATATTAGGTCAAATGCCGCATTTACTCTAGAAAATTTCCTATGCACAAACAATGCGATAATTTGGTAGCTCGACCAATTGCCCAATAATTTATTGCGTAAATATAACAATGTGCGACACCATTATATTATGATTGTAACATTGCATAATATTAAACACCTCGGTCAATGAACTGAAAGGAACCTTATCGAAATTGATAGTCCATTGTTGGATTTTTTCCATAATATTAGCAGATCTCACGATCACAGCATATTTATACCCTCGGTCACCATCAAAACGCTAAAAACAGGAGGCTGCGACTTAAATTAAAACGACAGTAAAAGAAGCATAGGCCCGATTACAATGGGAAATTAAGTTTTCTGTACAAAAAACAAAATATGCATACATTTTTTCTTCTTAACATGTTCAATTATAGGTTACCGACGAAAATACTATAAATGTTCATGCAAATATAATCATTTTTGTACACAAATATCGGTTTTTCTTTATAGACAGTCGAAGATAACTCTGTTAACTTCCCATAGTAATCGGGGCCATGGAATAGATATAATATTCACCATATACAGTGGCCGTAAGCAAATGGGAGGCTTGCATATTTTTAATCCATTCAACAATGTCTCAATTATTATACAGTTACATTTAAAAAAAAAAAATTACATGGTCACTTCTATGTAGCATTAACAGAATGCGCGGTCTGACTTTTCTTCATACAAACGTATTCCTGAATTTTCTCCCCGTCCCACTAGTGGGACAGGGAGAAATCAGGGTTTCATTTTACACTAAAGATATTTACCATTGGCGTGTTCCCATTTTGTTTTATTGATAAATTGTTAATTATGAGAACTAGGATTATCCAAAAACCCAAAAAAGCGCCCAGTTCCATCTGCCGTCTTCGGACTTACGGCATACAAATATGGTAACTATTTTTTTACAAACGCAAAAGGTACCCTCTTTCTTAATTTTTTTTTTTAAAAACAACCAAATTGGTTCAGTTTCGGGGTGCAGAAAACGGGACAACAAAACGTAAATTTTAGTAAATCATAATCAGACCGACGAGTTGTGTTTTTCGCACAGTATCAGGAAAGCATTCGCGAGTGAGTGACAGAAAAACAATGTTCAAATACCCATTCATCAAAATTCTCAGCCATCGCGTTTCCTCTTATCCCCCGGATAATAGCAACTCATATGCTCATTTCAGACGACATCGAAAATAAAAATCTTTAAAAAATAAAAATAAATTTTATGTATTATGTTGATTACTATTATTTATTTAATGGCTGGCAAACGAACTACCCAGTACACCAAGAGGCCGACTAATATTCACTCGATTTCATTTCGCAGAATTTTTACCTGAAGACCGCTAAATTTAAAAAATATATATAATATAATAAATGTCCATCCACCCGAATTAACGGCGTCGGCGTCGTGTTAATTTAGATGATACGCGTGAAATGAAACAAAAAGGTCAGACGCTCTTACAAACATTATTAACAAATAAAATCAGCTAAATAAATAAATAAAAATAACGACTTGACACACTTACTCCACTTGGAGGACGTAAACATAGGTTACATATATTATGTTTAAAAAAAAAACTGTTTATAGATTTATGAACTTATTTTGACTTTTTAGGCTGTGCCCGTGTTAAGTCATAATAACTAACAAGAATATAAAAAAAGTTAAATAAATTAAATTATAATAATATATGGTGCAATAGAATAACAATCTTAAAAATTATTAGATATAAATTATACAAATTTAGTTACAGACATTATCAAATTCACAAAAGAATACAATCATTGCATAATTTATTTTAACATTGTTGTACGCATAAAACAACATTTACATATTTTTATGAAGTAACGTACCAATTAAAAGAAAATAAAACAAAGTTGGCGGGCATGAGTAAAACAGGAAAATATAACTTTTAATACATTTTTGCTATATATTTAGTTAGTTCTATGAAAGATTCGTGGGTCTGCCATTAAATGAACTCTAACGTGAAACACGATTAGCCTTGAGGAAACCTCGAATTTGAAAGAAGGAAATAAAATCACAATAGTAGAATGATGTAGGCTACCTGTCATTTTTTTAAATGGTCACAGAACTAATATATACTCGAAAGGTTAATGTGACAGTTTTGGGATAACACATGTACTAATTACACATTAACACACATTGAGAGTAAAAAGGAGTCAACATGCAAAAATATACTACAGATATTATACAATATTGAATAATTACTTTTTAAAATTAAAAATAGCTATCATGTGCTAAAAATAGATGAAAAAATATTTTTTTAAATCCTAGAGAGACAACATTATGAAAAACGGGTATTATTATTTTCTTGTAATCAGGAAACATGTACTATTTTTATTACTTCAAGTATGTACAATAATATTAAAAGGGAAAAACAACAAAACTGAAAGTAGTTTAAAGATAAAATTTAAATAAATAAAAACATGCTCAAAGTAATTACAGGAAAGGGGAATATTTAAAGTATACTAAAAATAACGGGTAAAAAAGTCATGTTAAAAGTATCTAATCAGTATTTACATAAGTGGAAATAATATTAAAAATGAAAAAACTTACTAAAAATGATTCAAAAGTAAGAATTTAAATAAATAAGAATAAAAAACATGCTCAAATGCAAAAAAAAAACCATTTCAAAAAGGAAAAATATACAATAAAAATTAATTTTAAATACAACTTCAAAAATAATAACATACTACGGTGAGAAAAGAAATACCTTTATTATTTTCAAGGGAACTCTTAAAGTAATTAAAAGTAGTTAAAAAATATAAAAACATGTAATTAAAAGAGAAAAAAAGTATTTCAAGTAACCTTTCAAATTTAAAAAAAAAGCAATATTAAGAAAAGATTTTAAACTAAAGGTAGTCAAAAAAATATTAAAGCAATATTAACATTAGGTACTAAAAATTTCAGTAAAGAAATTTAATTAAAAGAGTATCAAATTTGCTGCACTAGGTATGCAATGATTATACTCACGGAAAATTTAAATTCGAAAAAATGCATTTATCTTATATGCGTTTATTAATGGCAAGCGGGAAATGTACAGCACATTGACATTTGAATTTAGACAATTTACAGCGCTGCCATGTTAATGCATGTACCGTCGAATGACTCCTCTCATCTTTGCGAACTTCCGATGGAGGAACCTGACCCATCGGACCTTTACGCTTCTTTTGTACTATTTCGGCTATGTATCTAATTCGTAAAATCACAAAACCATAATCTTTAATATTAATAGTCTTAAAATGACTGAGTATGTCATGTACGGGCCCGTTCACACGTATCGCGCAAATTCACTCGGTCCGGTAAAATTAGGGTGGGTGACACATATTTATTATTTTCTTTTTTGGTTTTATTTAATTAGTTTCTACTCGCGGGTGAAAATTTTGCGAAAAGAAATCGAGTGGAGATAAGTTGACCTCATGGTGTACTGATTGGAGTTTTGACCTGCCTGTTGATAAATATTTTTATTTTTTTAAATTAATACGTGATAGCCGACTGTTGCCTGCTAGTACATATTATTACGAATAATACTAATTACAAGCAAAATACATAAGTACTTGCATTCAATAAAATACATATAGTAAAATCTGTAGTTAGTATTATATTTAAATAAGTAACGCATGTCTATCTCTTTACATTCTAACACAGTAAACCACATTGGAAATCTGTGATACACTATTCTCATACGATTTCACATTTGAGATAATACTTTTTTTTATATGCGATGACGTTTCACAATGCTCATTGTTTATCTAGCGACAATCGCACGAGGCAAGGTTTTCCATGATCCAAAACAGTAGTACTTAGATAATATTATAAATATATATGGTATGTAGTATTATGTACAATGTACTCGAGCAAACACTCGCGAAGCTAGAAGCTACCAACTATGAAATTGATAAGCATTTTTTTTATTACCATAATGCAATGGTCCAGGGCCCCGTTTACAATGGGAAGTTAACATAGTTATTTTCAACTGTCTATAATATAAAATTGTTTTTTCTGTTCGAAAGTGTGTATATTTGTATAAAAATTTGAAGTTTCTTCCTCAGTAGCCTGTAAAGACGTTTCAAAAAAATAATTACATGAATATTTAATTTTTCATACAGAAAATTAGATTTTACATTATAAACAATTGAAGAAAACTCAGTTAACTTCCCATTGTATTCGGGGCTCAGGGATGGTATTCTGAACGGGATTGCGCGCGAAGAGATCGCTCAGTTAGTAAGTATTTAGTACAAAAATGCGCGTCAAAAATGCGTGTTCTGCGCGCGCTTTAGCGTTCAGAATACCCACCTTTAATTTGAATGTACATGTTAAAATAATTCGAAAGATTCAAATTTTATTTATATACATTTTATCATATTTACATTTTTTGTTAAAACTTAGCCCATGCTAAGGAAAGGTACATACCCCGTTCCAAGCTAGGTAATAAAATTAAAATTAAACTTTAAAATCCGTTTTTTACTCAAATAATTAAATTTTCAGATAATTTCCTAAAAGTCGTAAATAACTTATGCTGGAAAAATGGAAATAGAGTTGTGGTAGCGTGGGACTTGATCCTCGGATATTTGGTCCGCGAGTCCTCAATACTACCACAGGACCACAACCCGATTCAAATTTAAAATGTTAAAAAGCATTTTTCTATATTTTTTGGTACCTATAACATTTTACTCTTTTTTGTTTTGTTTTTACATTTGTCATCAGTCATCATATGTTAGTCCTGACGAAGAGGCAATAGTCGTTATTTCAAAATAAGTCAATGTCCAACATGCGATAATGAAAATTATTGTAATTTTATGTCTATATACATATTTGTAACATAAACAGTATTAAATATTACTTTATTAATTTTGATTTTAGATATTTACTTGAAAAATAAAATAAGTTTTAATTGATTCAAAATCCATCATTTCCTTATCCGCACCTAATGGCGCATAGAACACTTAATATGTACATCATTTGCACTATCTCATTTTTTTTTTACATGTAGTCAAGACGATCAGACATACGCTCCAGATACCGGTATATGTGACACCAATCAAATACGATAACCTGCACCACGAGCGGAAAAAATAATCACATAATTGTATAGATGATTTAGTGTTCCTCCGTGAGTAGGTTCCAGCGCATTAGATGCATATTTTGGTTTAAATGTGGAGCTACCCACAGAGGCTAGATAAAGGCAGTGAAATAATCTCTCTTACTCTTGCCACTCTTACTCTTTCCTGCTAATGTTTCTCTTGCCTAGCTCCCGAAACGACAGCCGTATCCCTGAAGTACCAAACCTCTTCCGAGTAGCCTTAAATCTTTCAAGAATAAATCTCTACAGAGAAGCAACGCCTATCACTATACAATCAACAGCTACAGAAATGTAAGAAGGATCCCGTATCAACATATTCCAACACAAATAATTGTAAAAAAAAAAAGCTTGGTAACCACCACACCAAGAGGCGGACAAACAAAATCTATTTTTAGACTACCACGATAGTAAAATATTTGTGAATAGCTAAATGAAATTTTGCAATCGAACCCCAACCGGCATAAATAATGCGGAGGTAAGATGCACGAATAACATTTACAACAATTTAATGTCTAAGCGTCATTCTTCCGCACGGCTTATTAATTTACAATTAGAAATTAAACTTCAACGCAAGTCACAGATGACGGTGTCGGGGATCAGAAACAGTTAGAAATTTTGTATAACAATACGTGTAGAGTTTGGGAGAAGAATTGAACGTAGTTATGTGAAAAGCAGTCAGCTATAGAAAAGCGAAACTGAGATAATAGCACTTTTGTGAAGAGAGTGAATAATCAAATATACACAACAGTTGGTTTGTTTTTTACTTTGACAAATGATAAATAATGCACTTATTCGTTATTTTTACAAAAAAAAAAAAAAAGAGTTTAATGATGCTTTTGATCAGTTTTAGTAATTTTTAAAGTCTGGCTGACCTTAAACTAAAATGTGCATTTTGCGGAAAACAGCCAGCCTTAATAAAACTCTGGTGTATGTATGTTGTGTCATTATGTATTTATTTATTATGTATTTATTTCAGTTTTAAAATGTACAGAGGTTCTTTGTTTCAGGTCCAGACTAGCTAGGAAATTCCCGTCTTAGGAACGACCTTCTTTTTACATGTATTTTTTTCATTTCATTAAATAATGATTTAAAAAATTCAAATAATAATAACAAAAAAACAAAATAGATATAAATTAGAAAACATACCGATAATAAAAAAAATAAATCATAAATATAAATAAGAAAATATACCATATGTTGAACATATTTTTTAAATATTTATATTATGGTACTTAATTGTAAAGAATTACATAATTCATTTGTTATAAAAACTTTGATAAAAATTTAATTATGTGTTAAGGTACACAACCTAAAATATAATGTTGTGGAATAATCAACCCACTAATGTCAGAGACGCCCCTTCTTTATTTACATTTAAATCAATATTAAAATGTCACTATTTAAATATTTGAGTTGTTCCTTTCTCCTTCTTCTTTCCATCCCATCTCCTCTTCTCTCTTCATAGTTATTGTTAATTTTTTTTTAGTTAATTTTTGTTTTTAATTTTGTATTAAATTATAAGATAAAGTATAATTCCTTAGAATATGTCTATGTACTTGTAATTTTCTCAAACTGAATGGTTTGGGTAGGTAACCCTTATATGTATATTTATTGTGTATGTATATATAATATGTAAAAGTAAATATTTTTTTTAAAAACATTTCGGAGAAAACATCTAGATCTAATATTGAATGAAAGGTACCTCATTCAAACTTTGAATGTGTGAGGTAACATTAATTAAAACATTTTTCAGTAATGAATTTATAAAATTAAAATACTTATTTATTTATCCACATTTATTTATTTAAGACAACTAGATTTCTGGATTCCCATCAGCATCTATATCGTAAGATTTTTCTAGTGCTGTGGGTGTTATCTGCAAATTGAGAAATGCAGTTTTTGGGATCAATGCTATTTTCAGAAGGTAATTATTACAGTTTTTTGTATGAAAGCGGCCTGGCTGTTTTTAGCAGAACATAGAATTGACCTTACTGCACCGATAACACCAATATCTCATTTTTTCAAAATCGTGGACTGATTTCTTTCTGCATAACTATGTTCAATTTCAGTTCTGTCTACCTGTTGTGCCGTCTACCTTACTGTCTGTGTCTAGATTGTCTGGTGTCCACCCCCCCCCCCCCCCCCGTCTTTACACACCCCCGGGCGGGAAATGATTCGTGATTGTGATTACGGACTACGGACGAGTTGTATAGTGAATACTGGTACACCGTAGTCACGTAACAAGACATGGTTTATGATCCCTAGAAGCTGAGAATATTCCGACATAACTTTAAATACCCGATTCTCTCACTGGACCCGTATTCGGTTCAATGAGAGTTTAACCCTTGTGAGGCTATGACGTCACATAAGTATACATAGAATAAGAGACTTGATATATTTCTCAAGTCATATTTTGCTATAAATGGCCTAAATTTTATTATTATTTTTATAAATTACGGGAAATAGATATCTTAACAGTATACACAATTACGTTAAATTTTTGTTTTTAAATACTCGTTTTCGTAAATAAAATATGATTTTACGTCACCATTTACAAAGGAATTTTTTAGCAGTCTTTTAAGAGTTTTAGTTACTTTATAAAAATATGATCATCTATAAAGAAAAATAATTTGTGCGAGATTTTGACAGTATTTCTATTGTTGTTCTTATTATTGGACACCGAAGTACAATTTAGATCTTTGGGGAGCTAGACTTTTAACTGCTACTACAGAGTGTAGGAGCAGTTAAAAGTCTAGCTCCCTGGGCCCGTATTGCAATGGGAACATGTTAGCGACGGGTACGTCTCGAAACCGGTACATAGAAAAGTCGGTAAGTGGTTATACACAAATATTTAATAACATTTAGAGTTATCTTCAATTATCCATAAATTCAAATCAAATTTCCTGCATGAAAAATGAAATATTCATATAAAATTACATTTTAAATATGTTCAATTACAGGTTACCGACGAAGGTACTTTGTACGAAAATTTTCATACAAATTTACATTGTACAGAAAATTCGATTTTACTTTATAGACAATTGAATATAACTGATGATGATGACTGTAACATATTACCGATTTATTTTGGAATAAAGTCGACTAACATATGTACGTATAACATATGTATAACATATGACGACATTACATATGTACGTATATAAAAAATCAATAACTAAATTCCTTTGTAGTCGAAACCCTGAAAACAATATTATCTGCATTTTAGATATTTTCTCGGTGCATAAAGCACTGCATTTGTGCACAAACTTCGGCATTTAATATTATCTACATAATTTATTAGGTACATAAAAATAATACAATCAGACATATTCAGATGACGGTATAGCGAATACGAAATATTGTATTGGAATAATACCGACCTTAAAAAGTAATACATTTATGTCAACATTGTCAGAGACCGAACCCAGGACCTCTCGCGTGTTTGCCAAACGCGTTAACCACAGGGAAGACATTACAATATAATATGTTTATCCTAATTAGCCAACGATCTTAAAAACAACGACTTAAAATAATTTAAAAGTATGATGTATTCATTAATCTTTTCCTTACTGCCCTAAAAACACCCGCGCGTTGCGTTGCAGTGTAGACATTACACATGTAAAAAAAATGAAAAAAATATATATCGGAAAAACGTAATGTTAAAAAAACCATTAACTTATGCTCGCAGCGCGGGCAAAAGAACCACCCTCGACGAAAATCATATTGCTACTAACTGGCGTCTCGAAGAAGTACTAGAAACTTTGCTATTCACGCGTGTGACGCGTGATATTGTCTCTCTCGCTTCCAAATAGACATGTTTTCTTGAGAGTAAGACGAAAGGGACATTGAAAGTTGTAAATGCAAATATTTGTTCGCACTTTTCTTTATTGAATGAATCCGAAGAAAGACATTTAATCTTTCAAACGGATTCGGGTATGTAGTGCATTATTTCAATGAGAGTAAGACGTAGAGTGTGCGAGATAATTATATAAGGATCTCCGCAACACGCGATACATTGGTTAACTTTCTATTGCACAGGTGATATATCTCAGATTTTTGATAAAATTATTTTTCTGTTCCCAAAAAGCATTAATTATTTAATAAAAAAATATTTTAACCGATGCGTAAACAGAAGAATATCGAACCTCTTAACCAATCATTTATTATATTTATGGAGATATTGAAGTTATTAGATGGAATGCGTACTAGCTACACATCACCGAGAAGGGAGAGTTAAATATGATACAATTGAATACGCCTTCTTACGAAGAGCCACCCCTGTGAGTGCGAAGACTGTAATGTGCTAGCTTAGGTTAACTTGAGCCCAAAGATTTACTGATAGGGTATTCTGACCTATTTAAATTCATTTTTTACGGACAAAGTATTTAGTGTCACGAAAGTTTTGTGTATGGTAAAAACCTTAGGGTACGGTTGAATCCCTTTTTATACGCATACCTGTAGTAAATTTATTGAAAAGATAATCCGAAGGTCGAAGGGCTGTCACGCATTCAAAAAAATAAACCTTAACCACCACTGTCGCATTATAGCTATTGTACGTATTATAAATAAAGGATAGTATTTACCTGTTTTTAAGAAATTGCTTATATTTTTATATTAGAAAGTAGCTTCTAAAATACATTTGATTTTAAAGCTTTCTTTTTTCCCCGCCAAATAATGATTGAGGCACAGAATTAGCAGAAAGACAAACTTGAAATCTGATAATAATTTACATATTTTAATGGATATTATATGCAGCATATTATCATCATTTTCCTATCCGCAAACAGTAGTACGAGAGGCAGTTCCTTAGCATGTACATAAGTGCAGTATCGCACTGCCCAGAATATGTGTAAAATTCAGCAGGGTGAGATCTTCAAAATAAAGTTATTTCACGACCAGCTACAAAACCCACGCTACATTCATATGAATTTTTTGAGAAATTTTTAATATAATTATTCTTTAGAATATTGTTATTCCAAATGTTATCCAGTTTTGTTCGAATTAAATAGAAATTCCATAAAAAAATATTAAACGCGTATTTACGAACCTGCATACATTTTGAAGACAGTCACGTAAAATTTAAGAAATAAATAAAACATAACGAAGAAACCATTATCATATATTAGTATTTATCATTTTGTTGATATGCCTTCATAAGAAACTGTAGGTACAAGATGGCCCTTCGATTCCTTAATACATTAAAATATCTTCGTGGGTTTAAAACCTACACCTGTTACGGGCAAATGGCTTTAGCTGTGTTTTTTGGTCTTTCTTTGAATTACATTCAACATGTGTTCCCCTTTGTGCCAGACTCGGAATATAAGAGTGGGACGGGATATTTTCTCTCTTCCTGTGGTGAGCACTTTACAGAAGCTCCTTACAAACACAAACACTAACAACTAAACCCCTCCTACAATGGAAAAAATTTCAGTAAAAAAATATTCATCTAGTGATGTACATAATCGATCAATTTTTATTCAAATATGTTTTTTTAAATTCATATAATACAAAAAAAATTACAATTATTACATTCCCAGGAGTAACTGAAACCTCAATTCGGGATTAAATTAAGATATTTTTTAAAAACATATTGAGAACAATAAAAAAACAAATGAGTTTAACATTTTTATAAATTAATATATCAATACAAAATATAAATCAAACAATTTATCAAACAAAAATAAAAACACTTTCAAAAACATTTTTCACTCAGATTTTCCAAGTAAAGGTCTAGAGTCCACAAGAGCCACGCCTTGCAAATTACGCATTTTATTTTCATTAATTTTGTTCGGTAGTTTATTATACAGCGTTCGAGAGATATTCTCCAAGCTACAAGGATTTTTACCAAACCTTTTTGAAAAATCTAATACATTCGCTAATTTTCACTCATGAAATCAAAATGTCGAGATTCGAGCAGAATGCAAGGTTGAGAGCATTTTGACAAAAAGGGGGGTGCTGAAATTGATTGAACCGCAGAACTAAAGTAAGACAAAAGAACGTCTATTAGTTCTTTAAAAATAAATAGGTAAAATGCTGATGGATGCCATAAACTGGAAAAACCGAGAAACGCGTGGCATATTGTAAATCGAAAAATTTATAAACAAAATTTTGATATATTTTTTTGCATCGTAATTTTTTTTTCTTGGAACATAATATTTTTGACTGTCTTATTTAAAATTGAATTTTAAGACATCGCCTTTTTTCTACGTAGGATTCTGGTTTTGACCTTTTCTCTGGTATTGTCATCGAGTTCGGGACGTCCGGGTTGGTTTTGAAGAAACTTTTTTTTTCAAAAGTCTGTGTTTTTATTAGAGTGAATGATTTTGTAAATATCATTGTATTGTAAGATATTCTTTGTTTATATGTTGGTACTTTTAATTAATTTAACATTGACTTTACCCTTGTGCATCTGGTTTTTTTCCCTCGAGTTTTGTAACATGGTGATTTTGTTTCAATTTTCTTGGTTCGATAGGATAATGTGCTGCTGCGGTGGTTGGTATGTGGTTTAGGTTTAGAGGTCGTGTTGTAAATGATTTTGAATGAATTCTTATCAACGAATCTTCTGATTCTTCTCAAAATTGAATTTTTATTCGTTGCAATACTTTTTGTTAGGTACCATCTTAGTGTTTTATTGAAAAATGTCAAGGGTGTATGGTTTAGAAATATTGATGGTTAATATATAGTTTAATGATAATAAGATTTACGTTAATTTAGGACATTCATATATTCTAATATTTGTACAATTTTAAGAACAAATATATAATAAAATATACTTAAAAATTTAAATGTGAAAAATCGTAATTATCGGTACACGAGAAGACGCATTGGTGTAAAGAAAGCGAGATATGTATATAAAGATAGAGTGATGTCGCATTCCTCTCTGCCTATCCCTACAGTAAAATGGCGTGCGACGTAGCGTGGTGGTCATGAGAAGACGATGATAATGAGACTTTTTGATTAAGAAAGTCCAGCTTTGTTTATTGTTTTGGTAACAGTAAAATTCTTAATATTTTCAAGGTTAAAATGTAAGAATGAATTTAACGATTTATAACAATTTGTTTAAAAATACATTTTATTGATAACCCGTTACGTCTTCTAGGAACATTGTTGACTTAGATTCCCGCGCTATGTTTTTTTTAAACTTTCAGGACCAAGTAATTGATTCTGAACCTAAATCAACGCATAGAAATATGTAATTAGAATATGCGGTAATTCTGCTACATAAATAACCGGATAATCTGATCATCAGAATGAACCAATTGGTCGATTATGCGCGTCGCTAATCATAACAATATTTTACAACCGATCATTCTAACAAAGACGAATATGTATTCATTTAAAAATTCTAGAGATATTTTAAAAAAATATCTAAACCCACCTGTTCTCTGAATACAAATAAATTGGATACGATAATATACCTTACTTAATAGTTACCATCTTTTGACAAAATAAATCGTTCCATTTAACCAAATAAAAAATTAAGTACGCATAAAAACAAAGTTGTAAAGCGCCCTCAAGGTATGTATAGTACAAACATGGTGCAATAAAAGTTACCAAAAAAGTTCGGTAGTAAATATAACCTATTTAGATATTCGATTTTCATCCAAATATGCCATCACTAATCTCCGTGCACGGTACAGGGGCGCCAGCGTCCGCTCCCCTGGACCCGTGCTTAATAGAAAAGTCATTTAAAATGCATTAGAAATAAGGATGTCTGAATTCCACAGAGTACCTTTGATGCTCGAGTTCCATCATTCTCCGGTTTCACGGTCATGCTGTGCCTGGACAAAAGATTCGGGAAAACAATCGATAAATCTGCCGTGTTAGATTCACTATTATTGTTATTATGAATAACCAATACCTATTACCTAAACGTAGCGCCGTGTTCGTAACATACCATTGTGTATAATAAATTCACGTTATCACTATTTGATAAAATCAAAATTTTGGGCAAAATAAGCCATAGTATGAATTATCTACACCCCAAACATTAGTAATTAATACAAATAATGTAATGACATATTTAAGGTATGTCACGCAAGGAAGGTTCCGGGTTCGATCCCGGTGAGAACACACAAAAAAAGGATTTTTCTCGAACCTGGGTAATTCACCACTATAATTGGGTCTCCTGGCCTGTTTTGGTGAAAAAAAATAAAATAATAATAATAATAAATAAATAAAAAAATATCAAAACTATTTCCGTTCATTTTATTGACACTGGAAAATCAAATACATGTTTAAAAAATGTATTAACATAAATTAAATTAATAGAAAATTCATTACCTATTGCAATATTTTTTTAAGCACGCTACAATGATGTCGATTTTAATTTTTTTTCTGTCAAAAAGTTTTGCTCATTTTTTAATAATGTAGTTTAAGATTAACAAAATTCAACCTGATTTACAAATTACGGAGCTGAAGTTCTTCAAAACAGACATCTGAAGGGTTCGGCGATGGCAGTAACGTAATCCTATTTATATAAAAGTAAATAATGACTATTTTGAAGTGTGAACACAAATAATGGGTTCTGTTAATGTGACGTTTCCAGCGAACCTAACAAAACTCGACACCCTCTTGAAATTTAAATAGATACATTCACTCGTGCGATCATGAATCACCAGATTTATCGGTTAAGTTCAGAATACAAAAAGATAGGGAAGGGGCTTGGAAAATCCACAAAGATTCGGCAGGTCAAAATCCTAGTATTTTTCGTTTATTTAATCTTTATGCTGCCCAGAAATGGACTGCAAAAGCAGCAGATACGAGAAGAATAGACGTTTTTGAGAAGTGACGCTAGCGGCGTGCGCGGGTTTTATTGAATTGCCAGCCATATAAATTTCTCAATGGTGGTGGAGTTTTGGATCCAACCAAACAGACACTCCACTATCTTTTTAATGCGCACCTTTCAATTCTGTACACACATGACTAGGAGAGGAGAGAATAGTCTTTAGAAGCTTGTGCTAGTTAGTGTCATGGAAGAGAACCTACGCGCTGGACCAATCAGATCAGACTGCGACAGGATCTTAAGATAGCTGTAAAGCCAACTCGAGTATTATATTCTAAGCTATGATAACTAACAGAGTTTAAACGAATCAATGGCTAATTTTTATAACGTCTTTTTTTGTAAAAAATCACCTCAAGGGCACTTTACAATTTTGTAACTATACTTTATATTCAAAGCATACATTCTAACTAACCTAACACTATATGATTTTGAACAGGGTATAATAAACGGAAGAGGTGCGACAGTGGAGATCTGAACTGGCTGTTTGATTTGCAAGTGTGAAGGCAAATTGGCTCCAGGCAGAGAGGTCAGATACAGCTTACACGATCTCCGAACCCAGTGTTCGGGCTACGTTGGAGTTCGATAAGTTTTCCTCTGCCTAAATCGAATGCTTTTATTAGAAATGTTGATCTCGAAACTCAGAAATGAGGGAACGACAGGTGAGGACGAAGAAGATAATTAAAATTAATTTGTACAAAATGCCGACAATAGTAAGCAAGGTAAAAATGTTACCGACGATAACTTGACAATTGGATGACTGTTAATCGATCAATTCGTCAATAAACATTCATGAGCGTGCGGCAGGATCGTATTTATAAATCAGAGCGCTGAATTTATTGTCCAAAACTAAGGAACCTAAACAGACGCTAACAGAGGTAGGTATTTAATGACACCCCTCTAAAGAAATTCTTCACGTAAAAATAACTATTCTACAAAACAGACGGTATTTTAATCCAGAAGATGCTTTTACAGAAATGAAATGAACTCATTAAATATAAATAGTAAATTTCCGAACGATTGTTTGTCTAATAATAAGTGCTATGTAAGGTTTAAGCTTTTTTGTAATAATTTTATTGTATTATACCAACATAGCACCGTGTGAACAACAATAAAAATATAAAGAAATCAATAATACTTAAATACATAAATACCGATATTTTTCTAGAACTTAAAACAAATATTTATTTTCAGATAAATTTATAGCCATTTTTCATAATTACCGTTTCCTTATTTCCTCCAATTTTGTTTGTAATAATGAATAAAAAAGGGTAAAAAAAGAGAGATGGTATTTTAAATATATCACGTTATTATTATTTTTTTTTATTTTTTTATATTCAAATCTTAAAGTAGGGCACACATATCATACATATTGTTATGTGTGTTCTAATAATAACATTGCAAATATATTTAATTTATAAATTGTTTATCACATACGTCTTGACCATTATTTTAAATTTTGATATGTTTTTTTCTTCATAAATATTTTTTTCCATTTCGTAATACTTTTTAATTGCTTTAAATAAAATTGAATTATGTGACTTTGCCTTTTTCCTAAATGGAAGTCTAATTTTGTTATTTTCTCTAGTATTGTGATCGTGTTCATGCTGGTTCCGATCAATTTTTTTCCAAAATTCTGTTTTTTTATTAGAGTTTATAATTTTATGAACAAACATCATTGTATTGTAAAATATTCTTTGTTTATATGTTAATAATTTCATTTCATTTACCATCGACTTTACCCTCGTGTATCTGTTTTTTTTTCAAAATGATTCTTAAGGCTTTGTTTGATAAAAATAAAATACTACTACAGTAGTTATTGCCTAACTCTTAAATAGATATCAGTAAGTACAAGTAGTATAATTTATATGGATTATTTAGGAACAATGAACGGAGAGATGTGTGGTCTACATCAATCCACATGAAGTACAGAGCTACTTCTTGTAATTGTGAGAAAAAATGTTCTTGTGAAAAGGTGTTGAAAGCGTCGATTCCAAAGATAAAATACAATTTACCTTATAAAACGTACAACAGTAATATTGGATTACTTTCGTAATAAATAAATTGATTTAAGATATAACAAAATGAATGTTTTTTAGACCCCAGTTTTCGTTAAATGATGTTTTTATTTGGATTTTTTATTTCGACATTACTTCCCAATGATCATGATTATGTATAAAATAAAAGCAGGTGTCCCATGAAAAATAAATATTGTTACTTTTATCGACTTGAAACACACCACCCATCATAATGTTTCACGGTGTAAAATGCGCAGTGACATTTTCATAAGCGTTAATTTTTGTAGTATATCCTTCTTAGGATGGAATGCCTAATATATATATATACAGGTGTTCTTTAAACCCTGTCACATCCGAAACCACGATGATCAGTATGAACAAGAAGACGTATAAGCATATTTTAAAAAAATATTTAGAACAAAGATTTTTTTTTTATAAAATATTTAAAAAAACAAATGGTTGCTTACTTCTGCAGGGGAGAAGTAAGGGAAGTTCGGCTGTCGGTGTATAAGACTCCCCTCTTCGTTTCTCCCCTGCAGAAGTAAGCAACCATTTCCTTTTTTTGATATTTTATGTTTTTAAATTTTATTCGTTCTAAAAAAATATTTTAATGTGCCAGTATGTCTTCTTGCTTATACTGATCATCGTGGTTTTGGATGTGACAGGGTTTAATGAACATCCTGTATATATATATATTGTAGAAGCCATTCCTCTCTGCCTACCTCTTTGAAGAAATAGCGTAATTGATTTATTAATTTCAAATTACATTTGTCAACATACATACTCTTTAACATATCACGGCTTTTAGGCTGTGGCCGTGTTAAGCCACAATAATAAACAAGAACAAAATATAAAGCAACTTAAAATAAATAATAATTACATATGATACAATATTAAAATTTAAAAATAACAATCTAAATAAATAAACAACATTAAATACTTTGAAAACTAATAAAATATAAATCACACGTATGTAGTTTCAAACATAAACCGATATAAAAAATATTAACGTCATTCAAATTAATAAAATAATAGTACAAAAACATAATTGTCTTTATAATTGAAATATGGTAAATAAAGTGTAAATTAAAGTAACAAAATAACGGTAATAGATCAGTGACTTGGATCTAAAAGGGCCAATGTCGTCAATAAATTGTAATATTGTAGCAGAGTAATTATTTATTCATTTTGTTGCGTTATAATTGACTCTTGACTTTTTTGATAACAAATTTCAACAAAAAAAACATTACCACATAATGTATGTCGACCCTGTACAAAATGTTGACAAGAAAAATATGAAATCTGACATTGGCCCTTTTAGATCCAAGTCAAAGAGATTATGATTAAAAAAAATGATTTCGGATTTTACAGAAATATAATATACGTATATGTAGGTACATTATTTGTTTAGGAGAAAATAGCTGTATGTCTACAAATGTATATTCCCTAAGCATTCAACACAAACTCCCTATTGAACCAGTTAAAAATATGGATTATAAAATTTTATTAAAAATGTATTCACTATCGACATCAATTTATTATTGTGCAATTCAATACTAATGTAAAAACATGAATTTGAAATATGCATCTACATGTAAAATAATCCACCGCGCTAGCTAAAGCTAATAAAATGTAGATACTATTAATTGACTGTAAGACAAGACTACTACTCTATAGTATATAATACACACACATAACTGGTTTTACATCCGACGCGGACCTGTTTTTATAATACAATTTAACAGGGAAAAGAAAATGGCCAATTTAAAAAGTCGACCAACCTTCCGCGGCCTAGCTCATATTATTACTCCTTCATTTCACTTTTAGATTTGAAACGTACCAGGGAGTCGACCGTGTTCTTCCAACCTGTACTACACGCTACAAAACTACAATACACCGTGTGTAGTAGGCATGTAGCGTGTCGTACGTTGTCACAGTAGGTACGACGATACTCCCGCACGGGACGTGTCTGGGGTACAGAATGGCCCGAGGAGACCATTACAAGACCACTCAAGACGAGTCTTGACCTCAAGCGAACAGATGCAGGACTAGGTTCCCCGACTCGAAGTACCGCGGAGGACTCGAACTGAAAGCTTGGGTACCTACATAGTTTGTAAGACTAGATTAAATGAGCCCTTACCGCAGTGAATGCGTGATGCTTTACTATTAGGAGTCGACCACGCGTGACCAATCACAAAATTCCACGGCATAGGAAATTGACATTTAAGTAGTTTTACCTAAGCGAAGGGGGTTTAAACGACAGCAAAAAAACATAAAATGCGGACCTCTATCTAGTAAGTAAAACTTGATATCATTTTAAACAATCACGCAACTAAATTGTGTGAGGATTTAAATCAGCAAGTGAGGTTTTGGAAGTGCACACTAAGTTTGAAGTTATCTAGGCATGTTTACCGAGTACATATACCTAAATCACAAGCGCAGAAAACCTTATCATTTATTACTCGCCTGGAACGCTGCGCCTTCGTACCTGGCGTGTATACGAGTATCAAGTATTATTAGCTGCTCAGCTTCAGGTGTGTGCTTGATAATTGATAACAGATAGTCAGAGCAAACAAGAGACGGCAAGTTGATAACATTGAAATAGTTTCGCAGTACATACACTAGATCAAAATACCTCGAATGAGGATCGACAAATAATTGTGTATTTTTTCTGGCTTGTCTGCGTCCTAGGTTGATTGATTCGTCTCGAAGGTAAAGGTAAAGGTCACGTTCGTGTATTATATTTACAAGCGCGTGTGAGTACTTGATCAAGTTGGGGGAAAGCAGAAGGTGATGGGTTACTTGTTACAGAATTCTGGCTCGTGATTAGTCGAGTGTTTCTGAACCGCCGGCGGTTATCAGAAATCTGAACATATTGTTGAGAAACAATGGCGAAGATAAGATGTTACCGCCGATACATAGAAAATGTTTATGTACGGATACGAGAATGAAGGAAACAGGAAAATCGTGTGTACACATCGCAGCAATGTTTGGATTAGGTTTGCCACACAAAAACAATACACCTAATGATAACGGAAACGCCCCTTTAAACATTATATCGCACATCTGATAAAATAGAGTTATAACACAAAAAACAGAATTTTCAGGAGAGACAAATAACTCAATTGACACGTTGCCTTAAAACCATTTATTTTTCATTTGAGTTTTGTTTATTTTTTCACCCTTTAAAGCAATGCCAATGTGTCATATTTACCCTTAGAGTACGTATACCTAAGTATTTACCGTATGAGCCTGAATATAACGCGATGATTTTTACTCAAAATATATATTTTTTAAAAACATTCGCGTTATGTTCGGGGCTAAAGAATAGTGAATCTTTCCTTTCATTCCTGCGCCAAGTGGTCGCGTTTTATTCGAGAGAGCGTTATATTCAGGCTAATACGATATTTAGATTTGTCTTAAGAGCTATGGCATTTTTCACAGAAAATTTCAAATGTCATAAAGAAAATATGGCACTGAGAACGGCGACGTTCATAAATAAGTTTAAGTGTGTCATACACAGCCATCAAGCGGATAAATCGTAAAGCCGGAATTATGTCATTTTTTTAGCATATGAGAGTTTTTTAAATAATTTATTCTGTACTTAACTAAAAATCTGACTTTTTGAGTAATGACTCTATTTTATCGGATGTGCGATGTATTGTAAATACTTAATACTAACTATCCACACGCATAAAAAAGAACAATGATATTTTAATCGTGTCAGGATTATTTCCCGTAGGCAATAATGTTTTCACTAGCAGTGAGATGATTAAATGAACTAGATTTTTTTTAATTTTCTTACATGCACAAGCATTTGGTAATATGAATAAATAGGGATATACAAAGGATACCTAAAGCAGTACTTCGGCTGTTAAATATAGTTCAAGGGCGGGAAAAAAACTACTTAATTCCAATAGCTATCGTCAATCAGATAAATCTGATCTCGTCTAATTTATGTCAAAAGAAATTGTTTTAATGTTTGATCAGACCTTTGCGACATGTCAGATGCAATTTTTCGATATATTTTGGTGAATTTTTATTATACTGTATTGTACTTACCTATTAAAATGGTCAGCTATTTGAATTAAATGTTCCAAAAGGCTATAAAAAATTAATAGTGGAGCTGGGTAGAAGTAAAATGGATTGTCTTATTCGCCCAAACCAACATTGAATCACCTGCTCCAACGAACGTATAGTTTATGTTACGTTTTTATTATTATATTGTGCGTTTTATAATATAAATAATAAAGGTATACAGAAATCAAATATAAACATAAATTTGTAGGATTTAATACTCTCTGTATATTAATTAAGTTTTCATTGTATATTCTCACATGTAAAAAATAAAAAAAGGAAATTGTTCATTGTCCTCGGCACGGGTAACCCCGTGAGGTCACATTTTTTTATTATTTATTATTGTTTATCATGTGAAAAAAAAGAATAAATGAAAAAAAAAAATACTAAATTGAATTAACATCCAAGTATATATTATTTATATCGTTATGGACATATTGGATATGGTAATACAACTTGTGTAGCGTACCATGTGACTCAAAGGATAAGAAATCATGAGTAATTCAATTATACTTACATATTTACATACATATAAATATTTTGCATAAGTTTCAATGAGATTCAACCTACTTATCTTATGAATGCATTCTATATGCAGTATATTATATGAATACTTTTTTTAAAAGTTAATGATCATATTTCCTATTGATCGTACGATGCATTATCATTGTAATTTGAGACTCATATTTAATCTTTTTTTTTTAAATACAATCTCATTAATATGATCTTCTAATTGGGCTGCTTGGCATAGCCTGAAGTTTAAAAAGTATCTATATTTTATTAGCTTCATTAAATAAACACAGGTAAGTTTCTCACAGCTACCCGTGGTCATTTTCTCGTAAATTAAGACGAGAATTATGTAAACGAATGCCAACTGTTAACAGACACCAATATGATTAACAAAATGCTGTTATTGCGCATACCGATGTCATCGGAATGTAGTAAAGTAATATCGGTCGGTAGCCTTTCGGTTCGAGATTGAACAAATTTGGGAGATTTGAAAATACAAAGGAGTCGTTTTGTCACAGAGAACTCGTCACTATAAAACAGTCCGGTGACAATGGCGTGAAACTGACGCGGGTGTGGAAGAAGTTGAGTGAACATTAACGAGCCATTGTTTCCTCACCTACAGCCGACTGCTGAGTCTGTCTACTCTAAATGCAAATAGAAAAACACACGTGATTCTGCTTTGCTTGGCCGTGACACGTCCAAGGGCATGCGACTCATCGCGGTAGGTACCCTTAGTAACCAATAGCAGTAATCATCACGGAAATTACACAATTGCTACGTAATATGTTTCGATACAATACGACCATACGTCAACGCACCTTTTGTTTATAAACCGATTGAATCGCTCGCATGCAAAAGCTTACAGGAAAAAGATTCAAAACACGCGTCCTCACGCGTCACGATACCCTCGCGCTAAGTGCACATTGTATTTGCAAAAGTGGTGCGAGTACTGTTGTGGTGCACGGTCGCGGTACTGAAAACAGATATAAATTAATCGACATTGCATTATCTATTTATGTTCCGACTATAAGGCACATATATTATTATTACACGCGCAAGATTGATATCGAGATTTTAATACCTGAAGATAATTCTCTGTTCATAAATCATAGGTGTTTGCCTACTCAAATTAATTTCATATTTTGTGCAGGTTTAACACGTCATCTTTTGCAAATACGATTCCAGGGGAGCAGAACGGTAGAATGAAATCACTCTAAACAATTCTGAGAACCAAAAGCGTGAATACGCAACACGTTTTGCCATAAATTATACAAATGCGTTTGACAGAAAGCAAAGGCTTTTTGTTTTTCTTCGTTTACGTCCAACGAGACCAAGTTTCAGTATCCACTTCAACAGTACCTAACTAGTTAAGTATATACATATGAATACGGCTTCTGCGGATAATACGGATCTATTTTTCTGTACATATCGGCAGTTTAGCTTCTAACTTATACTTACAGTCTGCATTAAGTGATGGGTTATACAGCCCGTTAAGTAATGCAGACTTCAATTTTCAAATAAATAAATATGTATAATGCAAACGTGATGTGCAACCCTCTAATATTATGTTCTACGGACTCCAACGTCAGGACCTATAGGAAATATGGCATTTTATTACACTAACATATTACAACAGAGATGAAGAACATTTTAAAGAAGGCAATATAGATGTCTAGGCATCTACAGGGCTTATGACCTGTCATTGACTTTAACCTCACAAACATCAACAGATGAAAAAATTTAAGTAATATAGATGTCCAAATATGGGCAGAATGGTGAATGTTACACAGTGTGTAAAGTGGCCACTTAAACCAGCCATAAGCCTTAAGCCAGGTCATAAGCCCTGTAGATGCCTAGACATCTATATTGCCTTCTTTAAAATGTTCTTCATCTTTGTTGTAATATGTTAATGTTAACACCTCCCCAGGGAGTTGAATCCAGTCCTTGTCTACAAAAATTTGGACAAACTCAAAATATTGTTGATTTTATTACACATTTTAATGTAGGTATTAAATTATAAATACAATTTTACTTGACGAAGTTATTAATTTTAATAAATAAAAATATTCCCAAATTGAAAACAATTCTAAAACCAAACATTTACATTTCCTAAGACAAGTAACATACTTGCTTGTTTTTTGTAATAGACAATTTTAAACATCTCGCGATGCTCTTTTAAGCACAACTTCTTTTGAATGCCTGCATAAAAAATGTTTTTATTTTATTTATGGGCAAAAGCCTTGTTAGCGCGGTCAGCCGCTGAGAAAAACCTTGGACTTTAGAACATGGAACTCATTCATGGATATTTAAAAAAAAAAAGAAAATTATGTGCTTCTGAGGTGAGGAATGTTATACAACTTCTCCATAAAACTTATAAATTGGAATGTAGGTACGAGGTTACTTGGGTAATACCATAGTGATAGGAATCTATGGAAAATATAATAAGAATATACACAGGTACGTATGATTAATATAACATTAAATATTATGTATAATGTTCAGATGATAAAACAGATTTAATTGTGGTGGAATTCAAACGAAAACTCGAATTTCCAGAAGTATTTTTGTTGAGCGTTCTCATTACAATAAATAATCAAGAATTATAGGAAATAGGAACTAAGAAAGTCACGATGTTCGCGTTTATAAAAATATTTTAGCAAATTATGACTCGCTTAATCCTTTCGCTCCTGAGATATTTTTCATAATTTTCTTTACTCTCCTTTTTTTTTGTCAATCTCTCCACTTCGGATACTGGAGCTATCATATAAAAAAATATGCTATGTTCTAAGTGGCCAGTAACATGAACAATCGTTGTGGCCAGGATCTAACAGAATATGGAAGTCAATTTGAATTTTTGTTTGTACCCACACAAACGTGTTGGCCAGGAGCGAAAGGGTTAACTCGAACGACATAGCATCTGACTAAGCAACAAGGTTTAAATTCTAAGGGCAAGCTATGATTTATTTCTCGTGATATATTTACATAACGATTTTCCCCCTTAATTTGTTCGACACTAGGCCATCGACAAAATTATGATAGATATACGGGTCTTTAGAAAGTGGATGAAATCGATAAAAATAATTATAATATAGAGTAATGAGTGGTTGCGCAGTTCCGCAGTACAACTCTCTAAATAAAATACTACATACATGTATATTGAGTGCGCAGAAGAGTTTTATCGATCATGTACTGGAAATAGAAATGATGTTTCGGTAAGTCCGCCGCGACATCACCAACCACCAATACTAACTATCCGGAGACATGAAGAGCCGCGACACTTCCGTGACTTAGCAGGCCACGCGAGGCTGCTCTTCTGCACACCGGAGTACGGGGCTGGCGCGAGCTGGGCGAGCTGGGAGAGCTGGGCGAGCCCAAGCCTGGCTACAAATTAGCGGAGGAACGCAGAAAATCAAAACGCACTACAAATAATACTTTCCTATTTAAAGTCTACGAACAATAATGATTTTTTAGCGTTTATCTGTTGCATAGTTATTGCTTTTTTTTATTGATTTATTTATAGAATCTATCATATTTACATTTTTTTGTTAAAAACTTTGCCCAGCTAATAAAGGTAGGTACATACCCCGTTCCAATCTAGGCAATTACATTTGAATATATAATAATAATTTGCAAGTTTATTTCTTTTAAAGAAAGAATAGACAAATAAAATATAAACTTACTAGTATTTTATTTTATTTTATTTGGGAAATCAACAGTTCTACATACATATTTATAGTAAACAAACAGATATAGTGTATAAACTCAGAACTAATAACGGATTTCCACAAAGTATCCAAAGTTAGTAAAGAAAATATATTAGATATTAAATATTAAATAAATTCACATTAGTTTATACATATAAAAATGTTATTTTCATGTACTCAAAAATATTTTCAATTATCAAAGATTTTTTTTTTTTTTTTAAGAACAGTAAGTTATTGTAAATTGGGCGGGATTAGGACAAGAATGCTTGAAGAGAGGATAAGGAGGGGAAGGAAGATGTACATATTTATTATTGTAATGTCTACTAAGTTACATAATGCATTTTTAGTGTAAATTTTAAATCTGACAGAGTGATGTTTGTGTAATCCATATCTTTAAATTTTGTATTGTACACTGAAAAAGTCCTACGAAAAAAAACATTTTTAACATACGATGTTTTACTTATTGGTACATGAAACAGGTGGTACCGTCTACAAATCCTGGCTGGCACATGTATTGTTATTAAACTAAGTAGTTCTGTACAGTCAACTATTCCTGTCATAATTTTGTACAGCAGTAGTTGGTCTGCACACACTCTGCGGTATTGTAGAGAAGTGATTCCATGGTAGGTGGAGGTATACACTTATTATTATTCTTAGTGGAGGGGGTCAGTGCTATGCAAGCTCCTGACGTCACTGCGACCTGTGAAGATCTATTGTGACGAGTCCCCGTGAATAGTTCTCGCCTCTCGCCTACGAACATACATAAAATGTACGCAATTTATATGGGCGAAACATCAGGATTGCTATTTGTTTGTGTACGTAATATAAATGTATTTTTATAAAATTTACGCAATAACGAAATAAAAAAATAATTTTAAATATCTAGTATAGATTAAAGTAAATACAACGCAGATTTCGAATAGTATATCTACATTGTTGGAATTATATTATTTATACTTCACAGTTAAGTAAAGAATTTTAATAAAACTTATATGGACTAGTTTTTGTTATCCTAATAAAATTATTGTTTGAATCGGGTTGTGGTCCCGTGGCTAGTGTTGCGGATTCACGGATGAGAAGTCCGAGGTTCGAACCTATTCTACCCCAACTTGATTCATATTTTCTAATAGTGATTTATTTGCAACTCGTTGAAAATAGCCCCAAAGTTAAAATATTTGAATAAATCATACGCAAATATTTATTTGTATTAAAAAAAAACACATGCATTATTTGCATAAAATTAATAAATAAAATATTTCAACAAAAAAACATTTTATTTATTTATTCATATTTTTCTCTTACAAACTGTAATAAAAATAATGTGCCTCACTGGAGTTACCCGTGCCGAGGACACTAACAATATACTTTTTTGTTTTTTTTTGCATTAAATAATAAACAAAGAGGACTTACTTTATAAACATAGATAATTAACAAAATATCCACCGTTTTAAAAACTAGGTATATATGTACATCTATATTTTTTATATTACAAAACGCACAATGAAACAATACTATAGTTACTAGGTTATTCATAATATTTTATTGATTATTTTATTTTCATTTATTATAAATGTATAATTGAAAATAAAAAAATATATGTAAAACGAACTTCCTCTCTAAGCAAGAATATATTGCTCATTTAAAGGGGTTTTTACGTGTTTAATAATATACAAATGCATCTATTGTTATTTACGATTTGCATTTATATTAGATATAAGCAGTGGTTTTTAAAATACAAAGCCCAAGTATAAATGCGAGTTGTACGATAGACGTGCTGTTTTTTGTATTAATTTATTATTTTATTTTTGCACGTTTTTCTCAAACAGACACGTACACTAGAGGAACTATTGGCAGACAATTTTATGTCGGGCTAAAGTCGTCCCCTGGCCGGGCGGTACCCAGATCTCCAGAGGTAGGCGCACGGAACAGGGGCTAGCTAGGTAGGTACGCAGAGGGTCCCCGCCTAGATCCGAATCTCGGTAATTTACCTGCCAGACCCGTTGCGCTGTGACTAAGGGGAAAAGACGATAAACCGAATTCTAGCCCGGGAACTAAAACGAGAGAATGTTTACCTTCATTACCCCGCGCGGCTGCCGCGGTACAATGTCATAATGACGATTATTACCGCGTAGGTAAGTCCGACCGCCGCAATGAATAACTCGACAGCATTCCGATCCCCTGAGCCTAGAACTGCCTCTAAACCGGATGGAGGAGGTCCAGCTAGCCCGCTCGGTCGGACGCTACCGACGCGAAAGGTTTCTGATCCGACGCTGGTCACGAGGCAACGCCTGCCGAGTCTCGAGTCTTTTTAACAAGGTGCCGGGAGGCTCTAGAGAAAAGCTGGTAATCCTGGCCAAGTATTACCTCCACCACGTCGTCTCATGCTGCGGTGATTCCACTCCTACGTAGTTCTTGCACGTACACGAAATTCAAAGATAAGTTCTAAGCCCCACTTTTCCCTAATTAAATGTTTTAGCCATTTGAAACATTTTACATTAAAATATCTACAGCAAATGATAGATTTTTATAGCTCTCTGTGTTTTGAATTATTCACAATTACTATACATTTATTACAGATTTTATTACATTATATCGTCGGGTTTCTGGCACAAGTTGGTAACTAAATTTTTTTTTTAAAAACTAGATTGATTCATAACTGGCATCAAATAATCTTTGTTTAAAAAGGAAATAAAAATATGTCAAGGTGCTTTTTTTTTATTTTTTAAGGGGCGCTATCAAAGTGTTTTTCTGCCTTAATAAATGTAATTATGCTGGAATTGTTTGTTGTATAAATAGATAAATAGGCACCAAATATGTTGACTAAAAAATAGATACGTCTGCAAAATACTTGGAAGGAAGGAATTTTAAAATATTGATTAAACTGTTAAAAAAAAGTAAACTACACTAGAACCTAGAACCTTTTTTTTACACAAGGGATACGTTCCACGAAGTACCGTGTAAAAAAAGTACACTAGAAAAGAACCATGCTGGACAGGTTTTCCCATATAAAAAATATTTCGGGATTCAAAAAAAAAAATTGGACCTTATTCTTTTCTCAAATATAACATAGCATCCAAATACTTTAAAAAATCGTTACAAAGATTATTAACTGTCACTATCAAATACATGTTTATTTATTTTTTTAATTCTCAGCAAAGCACCCAAATATATATTATTATAAGTTAAGTTAAAAAAAAAGAGCGATGTAGGGTTCCGGTGTACACTATTTCGTTCAATTTGAATAATCATCCATCATGTGAATAGTAAAAAATGTTTTTTTTATCTTGTACACTTTCTAATATGTTGCATGCGACAGTTTACCGCTGGTGAATATTGTATGCCAAGAAATTCACTGACTGTTTTGTAGTCACCGAGTTATCGTAAATGGTAACCAAGTAACCGACAAACTGAAGCGACCGCGAGAGCACAATAAAATCGAGATGACTCGTGAATAGAAAAGCATGGGAAATACGAATTCTCGACCTTTTACAACCTATCGTACTACCACCTGCGTACAGCATTTCGTGTTATCATAGGTCATTTTAATCGTACACAGTATTTTTAATGCAATCCGAATTCAAACAATATTATTTTTAGTAAAGTTAATTAGGTAAACGGCTGTAATATTCGGGGAATAAAAAAATAAGAGATGACGGAAAGAAAACTATGGTGATGACTAAAATGAAGAAAAATTGGGGGGAAAAATCAATGCAATAATTCAGAGGTGCAGCCACGTGCCGTAAATGGTCTTGGAGAATTCACCCCACATCTAATATAAAATTAGAATAATATTTTGGCTAAATTTCATTAAAAAAATTCGATTTATAAAAATTATTTTATAAATTTTATCACCAGCTTTAATATGCATCTCTACAAATAATGTTTTTGTATGTTTTTCGTGTGAGTTGCTTAAATTTGTATTAAAATGTACTGAAAATAATCATGGTTTAATAGTACCATAGTCCAGACGTGAACTGCTGACGAACTGTCAGCTGTGGACGTCAAGGACCGCTAGAATCTGATGCCTCGTAAAACAGGGAGGCGTGGTTATGGTTCTCGAAAGGCATCTGCAATATATGGTCCAGCCAGCCGTATCAGCCTCCTTTTGATGACAGTTGTCACCGGAGGGCGTCCACTGTCTCATCTATACAAATAGTGAAAATTAGTGCGCTCAAAATGAATAAATTATAAATTTAAAAAATTGCTTTAAAAGGTTTTGTAAATAATAATTACATGTGATAATGTCTCTATTTGGACTTTGGAAACAGCTTTGGGAGGTAGATAACTTGTGATTGAGCAATTATTTTTTTA
Source organism: Micrasema longulum (assembly GCF_059751315.1). Classification (NCBI taxonomy): domain Eukaryota; kingdom Metazoa; phylum Arthropoda; class Insecta; order Trichoptera; family Brachycentridae; genus Micrasema; species Micrasema longulum. The sequence goes on from NW_028277544.1 coordinate 62,364, forward strand.
ATGAAATTGCGTTATTATATAATTTGATTAATTGTGCAATATAAAGATGACGGGATATACTGTTAAATAAAGAGTGCCAAACTTACACGAGAATGGCCCATTTCATACGTACAGTTCAAATTCACACGGCACCGAAAAAAATAGGGCGAATTGACAGTTATTATATTTTTTTGCTTAAAAAAAAAAATTCAGCGGTTATTCTCAGGGCTGGTATTCAGAAAGGTATAGCGCGCGTAGAGATCGCTCTGTTAACGTGTATTAAGTACGTAAATACGCGTTTAAAAAGCGTCCCCTACGTGCACGATTGTGTTCAGAATACCACCCCAGGTAAAAATCCAGCAAAAGAAAATCGTATGGATATTAATCGGCCTCGCGGTGTACTAGTTAGTGCGTTTGCTTGGCATTAAATATGTATGTTCTAAAAATTATAATGCAATAAATAGCAATCAACCCCGTTATTTTATCGTGCCGTGTGGATTGTTACTGTCGTTTAAAATGGGCCAATGGATATTTACATTTATCATCCATAGGGCGTAGCTGGGCGAAGGCTCGTGTTGCTGTGGACCGAATTCTCCGGTATTGCGCACAGTGACAACAAAGTGGTAGGTGAGGCCAGGAGAGTCATCGAACAAAGGTTAACTTTTCTGAGAATAGGTACTTAAAATATACGCAGACAAACTATGCAAATGAGTTGATACGCAAAACAAAAGATGTCAATTTTTTAAAATCCGTTTTTTGCTATAATTTTTTTTAAATCTCAAACTAACAATAAAATATATCGCACCATAAGTAGGTAGAGTGCGTTCGAATGTGCAACTATTGTGTGGCTGTGGTATCACACCAGTTTACATACAATACACGACTTGATATATCTATCCATTTTTTTTCTAAACATGTTCAATTACAGGTTACTGACGAAGATTATTTTTTTTGAGAAAGAGTCAGAATTAAATTTCTGTGTCGTCCCTTTTTTACCTTACTAAAAAAAATAGTTTTAGTTTTACCTTTCCTCAAAATGATTTATCGTATTGCATACCCTACGTCCGAAGACGGCAGATAAAACTGGGCACTTTTAAGGGTTTTTGGATGGTTTTAGCTTCCATAAGAAACAATTTATCAAAAAAGCAAAACGATAGATACAATTCAATGGTAAATATCTATAGTGTGTAAAGAAATCACTACTCTAGTGCCATAATCCAGGGAGAATATACGGGAATACTTTTGTACGAAGAAAAGTCAGACCGCCTTTCCTAGGATAAGGATTCTGGTTTCACACACAGAATTGTATTCTTCGTCTACTTCAAAGTAATAATGTTACAACGGTTGAAGTTTATTATATTATAATATATTAAACCCCAGACATATCAAAACTACGCGAGTTTATCCAAAGCATTATACACAAGTACTGGATTTTACCTCGTGAGGAAATATTTAAGATAATTTATACACAAATACATTTATTTCTATGTTTAAATATCTTAAGCTTTTTTTATCTTTATTTTCTATTGCATATGTTTTAACTTGAATTATAAAAATAAAACTTTTATTTATCGGTTGGTTAAAAGAAATTGCCATTTGGCAATAAGCCCGCCAATGTGTAATTAACATTATGTACAAAAATTTTAATAAATAAAAAATATTTAAGATCGAAAAAATATTTTAACAGATATAAAAAGCTTTATAAAAAGGGAGTATGGAACTGAAGGCATTTACAAAGCTTATAACCTATCGTTGGCTGGTTTAAGTAGCCACTTTACAAATTGTGTAAAATTCACTATTCTGCCTATGTTTGAGCATCTATATTTGAGTCGTTCACTTAAAAAACATAAAAAATTTGTTTTTTCTGTAATTTCTAGTGGAGTTTGAAACAAATTACCTAGACAAATTAAGAGTATTACCAAGTTTTTTTTTTTGCCATTTTCGATTATAGAGAATTTTTGAATTGTTAGTGACTTTAAACTCTTTATTTCAAACATTATTGAAATGATAATAGATACAATAATTTATAATTAAATAGACAGCATTTTTATTTGCGCTGGCGTTGTATTCTTACAGCGCGAAGTTAATGTATTATTATGCAGCTTGTTACTTATTAGGGAGTGAAATTACGATAAAGACAGGTGTTATAAGTAATTACTAAACTTATAATACGACTCATATTTACTATTTTGTTGTTGAATTAAATTCAACGGAAATTTATCTTGACATTTACCCTTAAGGGTAAGTATATTAAAATATGCTCTTGGGCAATGTTTATTTATGAAAAAATTACATATACAGTAAAATCTGGAAATTAGAATCTCGAATAATGTTATCAATCGGTTATTGTTATCATATTTATTCAATCCCAAAACCGCTATATACAAATAATCCGTATTTTGTTCCCAAACTTAGCCTAAAATTGTCAGTTAAAATAATTATGCACGGGCACAAAAGATGGAAATTTCTAGGAACTTCAACAAAATTATCTCATTGTTAAAAACCTGTAAATAGCCTAATAGAGTCGCCCATACGGAGAAAAACCATTCAATGATTATTGATTAAGAAGTTAGCTACATATTACAACAATACAACGGGCCACGTGCGAGCCGCGATTATTTTTTTAGGTAACCTACAAAAAATGGCCATTAATTTGTACCTACATACGAGTACGAGTACATAATATGTAAGTAATATAATTATAAATTACTATTTTTTCTGTGGTTCTGTGAAAATCAACTCAAACAACCATTAATATTAACCACCCGATATATGTAGCTTTATTCTACACTACTTTAATACAATACTTATACAAACGTTTATTAACAAATTTCACAATGACATTCAGCAGTGACTGTCAAAACTGAGCACTGAGATTCCTTTTAAAATGAATAATGCCAAAAACGGTCACTCGAACGCCACATGTCCTACGTGATACATAATATATGTCAACGGTATCCTACCAAAGAAAAATAGTTCTTCGGAAATTTTAATTGAATCGGGTTGTGGTCCTGTGGCTAGTGTCTCGGACTCACGGATCAATGGTCCGTGGTTCGAATCCCACTCTACCCCAACCTGATTCCCATTTTCTAATAGTGAGTTATTTACAACTCGTCGATAATGGCCCTCAAAATTAAATATTTGCGTAAATTCTACGAACGAAAATATTTCTTTATTAAAAAAAAAATCGAAATACTAGTTTCCGAATAGAGAATCTTCAAATAATATTTGTAATCTGCAAGCTTGTTTTAGTACTAAAAAAGCTGACTTGACGTAAAATATACTGTACTTTTTGTATGGAGATCATCTAGTTTCATCGTTCACTGAGAATGGGCTGGGCGCTGGGCGCACTTCATGAATATTTTTTTGTAGGATATAAACGGTGGTGATTTATAATAGGTCATAAGCCCTGTAAATGCCTAGACTTCCAAATTTCTTCTCGAAAACTTTTTCCCTCTCTGTTGCAATAAATTTAAATATGAACAACTCCCTAGGGAGGAAATCCAGCCAGTCTGCAAGCATTTGGACATAATCAAACATTGTTGTATTACTACCTGGTAAAAGAAGAAGTATAAAAATTGGAAAATTGTTTCCAGGCGTTGCCTAGTAGGTGATTTGGTTCAGCCGGATGAATCTCACCCACGTGATAAAGGTTTCAGCTCTTTCACTTCACAAAAGTCAACAGATGGAAGAGTTGAGGAAATGTGGATGTTCAAACATGGGCAGAATGGTGAATGTTACACAGTGTGTAAAGTGGCCACTTAAACCAGCCAATGACAGGTCATAAGCCCTGTAAATGCCTAGACTTCCAAATTTCTTCTCGAAAACTTTTTCCCTCTCTGTTGAAATAAATTTAAATATGAACAATTATTTTATTTATTTCCCCATAAACATATTTACTATAAAACATTATTATGGAAAGTAAAATATAATGGTACGCTGGGCATACTCGCTTATTTTGACGATTCGCCCCTGAGTACTTAAGTTGAAAATTGCGAGCGCAAACCGAAACCGTCCATTACACGTTTGTTATAAAACTGAAAACCAAACCAAAAATTTGGAACGCTTTTGTTCAATGCAATAGAGCTTAATGGCTGCTCTCGAGAATTATACTCTAAAACTCTAAAGGTTCAACAATGTAATTCTCACTCAATGAAGTTGAAGCTCCACCAACTAATGCAGGGCCCCGATTACAATGGGAAGTTAAATGAGTTATATTTGACTGTCTGTAAAGAAAAACCGATATTTGTGAATAGTAGAAGATGAATTGCCGCTAGCGATTATAAAGATATACTACCGACCCCCCACCTTCAAGTTTTGGGTAAGTACATCGATATGAAACAAGAGGAAGCGTACGTCACGGTACACATATCTACGCTTTAAAAATGACATAGCTTCAGTATGACGTCATAGTTGAAGATAAAAGTCTCCCGACCGACTATAAAGGTACACTACCGATCCCACCATCAAATGTTGATGTAAGTACATCGGTTTATACTGACGGGTCTAGAACCCCTCGATACGTTTATCTACGCATTAAAAGTGTCAAAAAAAAATTTCCACCCAGCAATTTTTCCTTTAATTATGATTTATTAAAAATTTTAATCGTTTTGATGTTGGTACTTTTTTCGTTAAAAAACAATTAATTAAATTTCAGATTCAAACTGCTTGGCAGTGGTGAAAATTTGACAATTCAAAAAATCTTCCGGTGCATTTCGTTTGATTTCATATTTATTTATCCAAAATGTTAGGACTGGTTTACTTTAATTCTAGGGCATAGATAGTACATAATATATTATATTGAATATTCGAGATAAGATATGAGTCAATAATATGCTGACTTTGTGGTGTAAATTACTCGTGCGATTAATTTTGTTTTGGGTTTTGGACAATAACTCGGTTTACATTATACAGTGTTTTTTTTTCTTATAAATAAAAGTTTGATGTAATCAATGCGCATAATACATTGTTTGGGGAGGGTGGTTGATAATAATATTTTAAGATTTGCGCCGTAACGTACCGGGCTGGGGGGAAATTTGAATATGTACGTATGCAATGTGTTTGATGCATCGTTATAAGGTCGAAGGTATAAATGTTTCGGAGTGTGTATGTATTTGTTTAATCCTCGGCGCATATTGAATGGAATGTATACTTGTAAGGTTTCTCGTACATCGATTCATTATGAACGGTGGAGGAACTTCGGTAGATGTTATTATGATCCACTGCAGACTGCAGCACACATGAAACACCTGTATCTGTGAGGAGTACGCCAATACTATGCTCTGTATGCAGCACACCGCGATGGTGATACAACTCGAGCGACTCTCGATTTCGTTGGATATTTCGTTTGATTTACTCGCAGTAATGAGGACAAGACAAGTTTCTCGAGAGAAATGTTCTTTATTTACAGATCGCAAACTCCAACTCCACGACTGGTGGGTTCGCATACAACCCGCGGAGGAATTTTCGAAGACAAAGACACGATACGTGACAAGAATGTTGAAAGCTTCGGACCGAGGTCTGCGTACCGATGTGACCACGTCCGTGAATGGTTTTAACAAATAGTTTCCATTTACCACTCGAAAGTGGAAGTTTAACGAATCTGAGACAAAACTCGAGCTGACACTTACCTTTCCCGTTGCTTTTCTGTAGCGAAGGGTCGCCTCTCGTACCAAATCCCTGACCAGCAGTTCTCCCTGGCCACAAGGAACCAACACTCGAACATCGCCGAAACATACAGTAACCTTCATAATTTCACTATACCCTCGCAGATAGGATCACATCACGAAAAAGGCCACATTTGAGTTAATGTCTCCACTTATGAATCACGAACGCACTAATAATATTTGACAGAAACGCACGAAATAAGGCAACTCGTTACCTGTTACAGACGGCGCTTTCTTTGACAGATAAAGCAGAAAACATAACAGAAATTAGAAACGGGAGCGAAGCAACCACCGGTCGTGTCATCGCTCAGGTACACAAACACATTGAATTCGAAAACGACCCGCTGACATTAAGTCACACGATCATATTTTAGATTCTGAACAAAACATTGATACAATTCTCACGTGAATTCTTTAATATTTCGACATACGGACGGAGCAATGAATGCCTCACGAACCAACACGAGCACACGCACAGGCAGTTTTCAGCCAATACAAGACTTTCTAGTCATTCTTCCGATGCCGCACAAGCCACTTGCTAGTAAATCAATACAGTTTGTGGCGCAACTGTCGGCGGCGTGTGCCCAGCCACGCCGTGCCGGCCGGCGTCCTTCTAGACGAACCGCCAATTTATCCGTTTCCATTCGAAATCGCTGTCACACTGCTCTCTGTGTTTTTACACTTTTTTCTTCGAAATGCCGAGTTGTTGCGTACCGAATTGTAATTCTACGAAAAAACTACATCGTTTTCCGAAACGATATCCACATTTATTTAAAGAATGGATCAATCGTGTTCAAAGTCCCAAATTTATGAATTTATCAGATGACGAAATTAATCGACTTTGTTTTGTGTGCATTAAACACTTCAACGCATTCAACTTTAGCCAATACAATGACATCCAGCTTTTATTGTGCTCTGTGCCTACCATTGGATTGCCAGGTAAATTGCATGATATTTCATACATAATTATTTCAAGAATTTGTCTCATGTTGCACGTTTATTTGTCCTGTTTGTCTGCCCTGCAAATTTTTATTGACAATCTTTACAACTCATAGGGAAAGCATACTTTTATTAATCTGGACCCATTTTACAATGAAAGTTATTAGTATTTCTGCAAGAAAAATATATGTACGACTCAGGTTGGCTTTCCACTGTAATTGCACCTTGTTTATCTGTCTTGTGTCTATACAATTGCAAGTCTGCTTTTGGAATGTGGTGTTTGTGATTTGTCTTACAGTTGGTTAATCGGGTTATTATGTATCTACAAAGTTGGCGTAGTGCCTTTTCCTGCAACTTCCGACATTTTTATTTGGTCATTATTTACAAACAATTACCAGGGTGGCATGGTGTGTATACAATTTTAGGGATGTGCTTTTGCAATGTGGTGTTGGTAATTTGTATTATTTTTACAGGGTTTAACAAGTCACCATCCAAAGAAAATAGTTTTCATTATTTACTTGGTGAACAGAGTTCGGGTATGTATTTCTATAATTTTCACATTTCCTTACACCCCTTCTTTCAGACATGTACAATCTCATTTATTATATTGTCGTTATGGTCGTGGCATGGTGTGTTTTCAATTGTATTCGTTCAAGCCTTACTCGATCTTTCAAGGTTTTTCCTGAAGTTCTTGCATTATGTTATCTGGTATGATGTTCATTTTATTTTTATTGTGAATTACAGTAGGCATAGCTGTTACTGAAGAACACCCCTGTGCACTCCCGGAAGGCGTTGCCAGTTGCAGTGGTACGACTTTCATCCAACCTATTTCTGGTTTGTAGTAATATTTTTTTTATTTTTGTAATAAAAATTTACAAACATACATATTTATATATAAGAAAAAGAGAAACATCTTTGTTTCTTTGTTAAAAAGAAAAAAATAATAAACAATACATATAAATTCAGGAGAGTTCAGCGTGTGTAAGAGTTAATGGGAGATTTACATCTTGGTTTGCGATCTCAAAAGGCGTGAAACAGGGATGTGTAATGTCACTATGGTTGTTTAATCTTTACATTTTTCTATTAATTTTATACATTTTCTGCAAATTGAGAAATGCCGTTTTTGTGATCGACCAAGACTACATCGTCTGAGCGTGGGCCGTTCCTTTTTTAATTATTAAAAAGTTTATAGCACATATATATCGTATGACATGACCATGAAAGTGACCCTCTCAGTTGAAACAAATTTCTGACCCATAATTTTCTCCAGCAAATCGGCATATTAAAGCTGTTTGTGTTTTCAAAGAACTTAAAATGTATACATACAGTTACTTGTCCGACTCATTGACACATTGTCACATATTACTAATTAATAATGTTTTTAGATATCAACGCTGATGACATATCAGGCCCACTGCATATTTCTGGTCCGAGTGCACCTCAGCAGAGTACACCAAAAAGTTAGTATCAAATGACATGTATTCAATAATGCATTTTCTCTTGGTTCTTGGACAGAGAGATTTCGTTCTACATAATATCCACAGATACTTTGTTTCTATCATGTTCATGCAGTTTATGAATAATGCTAACGGATGTTTCCATGAAAATGCGACATAAATTTTTCGTCATTAAAACTTCATGAGGTGTTAAAAAACATTAAGTGGTTAAGACGCTTGAATTACGCACGGAAGGTTCCGGGTTCGATTCCCGGAGAGAACACAAAATTATAATATGATTTTTCTGTAATTGATCACTGTAATGGGCCCTCTTGTCCTGCTGTGGTGCAATTTTTATATTATTTATTATCGGGAATCAAAAAAATTACCTAATTGAATTATTGTTTTTATGAAATTTTTCCTTAATCGTTGTTCAATGTACAGTGATATACAGAATACAGATGCATTAGTGTGCAATTTGTACAATCTTTGGGAGTCGTCGTCTTCACAATATATATAATGTTATCCTGAGTTCCTATCTGACCTCTCCAAAATCAGCGTCCCATTCCCTATTACTATTTAAACTCTTTTGTTCCCACCCAATAATAATATATTAAAAAATTTATGTAAATATGTAGCTATAAATGGTATTAAGTTGTAAATAAGTTTTATATTATGTAAAATGTATGTAATATTAAATACTAACATGCTAACTTGTATGTATAGTACTAACACATGTGTAAATATTTAAATAAGTTAATCTCAAACTTGACACTGGCTAGAACACCTCAGTTAGGAGTGAAAAAAGCCAATAAAAAACTAAAGAAGATATACAGAATAAATATTTTTTTACATTATATAGATAAAACACATTGAAAAAGACTCAATTATGACGTTAGTATCCGTTGAATTACCCTAATACTACTCAAATTTATTAAAGATATAAAATACAATGAACTTCAACCAAGAACTTTCATTAACAAACTGCTAGTATTTCTGCTAGAACCAACTGCTAGTATTTCTTTTTGCTTATTTCCAAACAGCATCCCTTTACATTTTATCATTCTTTGCAATAATAGTTAGGCATTCATTATATTATGATGTTGGGACCCTTAATGCATCATTATGAAATATTATATTACAGGACGAAAATATGACCACATCTTGAAGGATGTAAATGAAACCCAATCTCAAAATTTAACACCCAGGAAAAGGAAGCTTTACAAGAAATGTTTGCAGTTTAAAAAGGCTAGAAGAAACATGGAGATGAAGATTAGAAAGATGGAACTCAAATTAAACAAAGAGCGCCATGTATCCTTTAAAAATAAATTAAATAAAATCACATACCGTTTTTTTAAGTCTCAATTGAGGCTTCAGAAACGGACAAAACAGGGCCGTAGATATACAACTAACGATAAGGTTTTTGCATTGTCATTAATGAAGCAGGGCTATAAAAGTTATAAATATATTTCAAGCATATTTTCCTTACCATCCAGAAAAACATTGATGACAATGCTAAATAAAATCCCATTTAATCCTGGTACCAATTTGCATATAAACATTTGGAAGAGGTCGCCCAAAATCTTTCTGCTAAAGCTCGAATATGCTCTTTGATGTTTGACGAGATGTCAATTAGTCAGAATTTAATGTACAAAAAACATAAAGATTTTATTGAGGGATTCCAAGACTTGGGTGAAGGAAAACGTACTCCAGCTTTTGCTGATCACGTTTGTGTTTTTATGCTACAGGGTTTATATAATAAATGGAAACAACCATTAGCATTTGTTTTTACAGGAGGACCCATTAAATCTTCAGATTTGGTTGTTATCTTAAAATCAATAATCTCAAATATCTTTCGTAGCAATTTGGAATTAGTTTCAATAATTTGTGACCAAGGTAGCTCAAATGTTGGTGCAATAAATATCCTGAAACAGGAAACCCGTGAATTGTACCTTCGGGGTGGTACTGAATGTAGAGTTCACGGGTTTGAAATTGAAGGCCATGAAATTGTACAAATGTTTGATGTGCCACATCTTTTGAAGGGATTTAGAAATAATATGCTAGTAAAAGATGTACATTTTGTTCAAAATTCTGTATCAAAAATAGCAAAGTGGTCCCATATTGTACAATCATACACATACGATCAAGCAAGAGGGGAAGACTTTTTCCAAATGCACAAATTAACCGATAGTCATATTTTCCCCGACAAACTAAGAAAAATGAAGGTCAAGGTTGCTGCTCAGGTATTCAGCAGGACAGTAGGAACTACCATGAAATCTTTGGCAGATACTGTGGATGATATTGACAATGGGGCATCACAGACTGCTGATCTTATCTTATTTATAAATAAACTTTTCGACAGTTTAAATGGCAGTTCTCTCAATGCTAATAGTATTATTTGTAAATACCGTTGTGGAGTCAGATTAACATCTCCCCACTGGAAATTTTGGCAGGAAGCTATTTCCATCTTAAAATCAGTAAAATTTGTAGATTCCAAAAACCAAAAAATATCAGTACCACCTACAGTGCGTAACTGGATTACAACTTTGGAAGCAATATCATATTTGAGTAATAAATTACTTACATGTTATAAATTTACTTTTGTGCTTCCACGTAACCTTAACCAAGACCCCATTGAAAACTTTTTTGGCATGGTAAGAAGTCAGGGTGCACGTAACATAAACCCCTCTAGTTCAAATTTTATAGATGCTTTTAAGTCGCTTCTCATATCAAACTTATCTCATACTCACTCCATTGGAGCAAATTGTGAAAATGATGACGGTGAAATTTTAGATTCATTAAAACTTTTTTTAACATCGGACATCGAAGTACAGGAACAATTTCATGTTGATGATCACTCCTTACCAACAAGTTCTTCAAGACAGAAAAGTAGTCAATATGTTGCGGTTTGTAAATATATAGCTGGTTATGTGGCAAAACGGGCTTTATCTAAATTTGGATCTTGTTGTGAATGTAGACTGGATCTTAAATCTGAAACACAGTTACCGGGGCATAGTTTAATAACTTCTAGGGCATGTGGTCCAAATACTTTAATCCACCCAACAATCAAAATCTATAAAGTTTTTAATACCATTGTCAATCACTGCAAAAATAATTTACCGACTATTTGCCATAAGTTTCATGTTATGTCGAGTTTGAAGGAAATAGTACTATCTAAATTAAATTCAGCATGTTTATCTTGTCCAGCACATAGAGGCCACCTTTTTGATTTTATTGTTAACTTAGTATTGCAATTATATATTTTTTCTTGGTTTAAACAAATTAACTTTCTATTAACTGGGCGAAAAAAATTAGAGTCTTGCATTGTTGATCCTCTCAAATTACAAGCTAGAAAGTGTTATAATAAAAGACTTAAGAATAAGAAGCGCAGACAATAGAGTAGATACATGCATACCCTTTTCTTCTTACCTACCATATTAGCACTTCATTTCATTACTTAATAAGCTTATAAGTGCTTCCTTCCTGCTTTATTCCTAAGCAGCAGCCTAGAAATGTCAATGTGAAATAAAATAAATTATCCACCATTAATAATGTTCTTTTGTTTCAGAATGGTGATTGTTGATGCCATGGATCTTAATGTGCAGGAAGAAAATATTTTTCATCCAGGAATAGAAGGGATCCAATACTGATCACAATGCTGCACAATTTTTAAATAATACTCAATTGTTATTTTTGATAATCCAATATTAGCATATTAGCACTTCATTTTATTCTTTAGTAACCTTATAAATGCTTCCTTCCTGTTTTATTCCTAAGCAGCAGCCTAGAAATGTCAATGTGAAATAAAATAAATTATCCACCATTAATAATATTCTTTTTCAGAATGGTGATTGCTGATGCCATGTCTCTTAATCTTCACGAAGAAAATATTTTTCATCCAGGAATAGCAGGGATCCAATGCTGATCACAATGCTGCACAATTTTGTTATTTTTGATAATCCAATATACTAACCACACATGTATATAATATTATTTTACGAGTGTCAGTTTTCTTTCTCGATTCTTTCTGACGCATCTAATAGAATCGAGGGATTTATTTTAACAGTAAAATAAAACTATTAAAAATGTTTTTTTAAATTTTTATTTATGTATTCCTATTCCATAATAAATTTAATGTGCAATATCAATATAAAATTGTTTTTTTAAATACAGGACAGAAAAATTAAATTGCGTGCTAATACTTGTATTTAATTAAGCAATTTTGTATTGATATTGTACAATAAATATCAATATACGATGCAACGTAGTGATTTGAATTTACGCGCCATCGTCAAAGCTTCTTGTATGCCACACTAGAGAACGCTGCGATCGACGCCCAAAGTGCTTAGATATAGTACCATAGTTTCCTATCTAAAGATATCTGTAATCTGTGCACACGCAACTCCAACAAATTTGTTTCAAAGTAATCCGTCCCCCTCTCTAAGCGCGCGTACCGGTTTTTTCACCAATCAACGGTGGCGTCATGCGCGCCTGTGCAGCTGAAACTCGAAAAGCCAACATTACAAACGCGTGTTATTCCCGGGCATAAAAATCAAACGTTTTGTTAATAAACATTATTTGATTCAGTAATATTTTCAAAATAGGAAAAAAAGTAAGAGTTCTATTTATTTTATCATAATCAATTAGAAATGTTCTCTTCAGTTTAATAAGCGCTGATTACTATTTAATGTCTTGAACGGTGGTTTTAAAATCAATAATGAATTAAAAATGTATTTTTCGCTGCCTTTTAAATTTTTAAAACTTTATTTGTACGTATTTTCTTACTGGATGTAACAACATGCAAAAACATGTAATTTTATAACAACGAGTTATAATGTCATCAATTTTATTACTTTAGTAAGTAAAGTATGCGTAAAGTGACCTCTTAAATTTTATTTATTTTGTTTATTTCGAATACAAACAGATGTACAGGTTAAATGAATAATTTTTTTTTTAAATATATAAAATGTGTACATAGTAGGGCCTGCCATCCAATTATATGTATTCACTAAATAATACTGTAATAAAGCGACGACGGCTTGAAGTTTAATGAAGTTAAATCAGCCATGTCAGGTCAAGGTCTGTAAATAGCTAGACTTCTATATATTTATTTTACTTAAATGTTATTTATGTCTGTTGTATTATATAAATTACAAATGCACTTTGTATTTTACTTTAATATCCATTTGAAAAAAAATAATGTCTTCAAATGTTCTTTAATTCAATAACACATATGTTTTATTGTATGAATATTTAAATGTAACCTATACGAAATTAATGTACAAGGGTAACTACAAAATATTTTAAAGCGATCATTATAACGTTTCTCGTGTAGTTCTTTCTACCTGGCCAGCTATCGTCGTATGTGACGTACATAAAATGTTGTATGAAGTCTATTTTATAACGGCTAGAAGTTGGTTCAATGTTGCCATATCAACGATATTTTTTAAAACATAGAAGTTTAATAATTTCGCGCGTTATTTTAAACGGGACTAACTGTCTTCATAATTTGATTGTGGACGACATTAAAATATTGAATTACGCTAAATTGATCAGTTGCTAACATAAAAAAACACGTAAAAATAAATTTCAGGTAAGTACCTAATAGAAAAACTAACATTCTAAAGTTTTGTAACTTTTAATAACATATTTCTTACTCATATTTTTTCTTTTTAAAATTTAATTCGAAATGTTATCAGAATTATATTTTTAGTAGGTGTAGGTACTTAACATTAACAAAAGAAGGATACACAGCTTGTTTTTTTTTTATTTCGATACTTTTTCACGTTCATATTTTTTAAAGACAATTTTTTTCTCTTCTGTTCATAGTACATTGGTCATAAGTAGTTATGAAAACTTTACAAATATACATTTTAAGTATTTATGAATTTTCAGCGCTATTGCAAAAATAATGTATTTTTCTTATTTTTATTGTGATAAATTACTCATTGAAAATTAAATGCCGACAGGTTTCGGAACAAGCTGTTTTTTAGCAAAGTCATATTTTATTAAAAGCTTATTTTTTATCCAGGCGGATAAAGAATACAATTATGGTGAAATAGAGCCAGAATGCATTGCAATATTTCATTGTACCTTGACTGGCACCTGAAGCGTACGATTAATCGCCTTACCTTCATGTAATAGATGAATATACGCTGCAATTGTAGTACCTGCGGATACAATGTCTTATGCACCACTTGGTAGAGATATCATAATTACGATTTATAATGGAATATCACAATGTAAGTACCTCAAACATAATGTATTTTCAGATTATTAGTATTAACAGGGAGTGCGGCTAGGAATAGAGTTAGCTAGGAACTGAGAACAAAACTTACTTAAACATCATGAAAATTGATTATGCAATCAGCTTTGGTACTAATACTTATTATATTCAATAATTAATGAACCAATGCTTATCAGAAATTTGGCTATTAGGTACGTATTCTGATGGGAAGTTAAAATTTATCTTTAATTTTATCTACAAAGTCAAATTAAGTTTTCCGTATGAAAAAAAGAATCCGTTGACAATTTGTTTTCTTAACATGTTCAATTGCCGTTTACCGACAAAGATACTTTGCATTTTCATACAACTATTCACACTTTCGTACATAAATCGCTGCTCTAGTTCTTGTATGTTTAATAGACCATTTTGCAAATTGTACAAAATACATTTTCTTCGTTTTTAAAGTCAAATGAGTAAAATCAGAAGCGGAGATTGGAACTCAAAGAATGCTGAGAATACTACTTAATAACGGAAAAAAAAATCTTTTGCTTCATGAACGCGTAATAAGATAATGAACATATTGGTATTCATAACTTTTTTTAATGGTCTTTCGAACATACAAGAACTAGGGCAGCGAAATATCGATATTAATTTATACCGTCAAAGTATATACCAAAGAAGATAGCCGTTCATAATCGCGGCCCTGGGCCCCGATTCCAATAAAAAGTCAACATTTACCTTCAATTTTATTTACAAAGTAAAATGAAGTTTTCTCTATGAAAAGCAGAATATGCATATAGTTTTTTCTTCTAAACATGTTCAATGAAAATACTTTAAATGTTCATGCAAATATACTCATTTTCGTACACAAATATCGGTTTTTCTTTATAGACAGTCGAAGATACTTCCCATTGTAATCGGGCCCCGGTCTATACAATAAGTATTTCAATCATCTTGACATTTTGAGTAAATCGCTGCTCACGCACTTTTGAATTTGCGAATTATTTAATGATCATACATAATCAATAAACATTTTATATTTTTCATCTTGAAAACTTAATTTTACTTTGTATATAAAATTGATGATATATTTTTACTAATATTAGAATGCGGACGAGGGAACTGTGATGATCATAGCTATAGCTACAAAACACTATGTTTGGTTTTTTCGTATGAACCGAGTAATAATATTTAACACAGAAACGTTCATATTTACAGTATAAAGATTTACTTTATAACAATTCTTTTGTTTGCGGCAAAAAAGCAAAACAATTTAATCAAGACGCTTCCTGCTTAATATCTACAATAATGAGCAGATTGTGCATTTAATTTTACAAACAATAAACGAACGATACGTATAAATTTCATGAGATATTAAGAACCTTCCTGAAAAGGAAAAGTACACAGAAGTGTAGTCATTTAAATGGTTGATGTCATTGGCTGGTTTAAGAAGATATGCGGAGCCAGACAAATTTGATGAATAAGTATTTGAATATAGTATTTCTGTCACTCTTTCGCAAATGCCTTCCCGATATTTTGCGAAAAAGACAACTGCACGTCGGACTGATTATCCTTAGGCATTTTCATTAGAAATCGACAAATCGAGGTTTCGTCGTACCGTTTTTCGCATCCCAAAAGTGAAAAAAAAAAATTAAAAGAGTATCAGAATTTAATTTTCTGTGTCCGTACCTTTTCCGTTTTTCGAAATTATTTATCATATTTGTATACCGTACTGGTTGTTAAACTAAAGCTGGAGCGTTCGCAAAACTCAAACAAACGCATTTAAATTCAACGGAATGTTGATTTAAAAAAAAGTTGTTTTAAATTTTAACCAAATTTGCTATCTTTATTGTTTATCAATAAGTGTATACACATATTTCTCCAATATAATTTGCACTGTGCATTTTAATAACACTGTATTAATTATTGTTATAGTGAACATAAAATATTAAATAAAAAACATCCTTGTTTAAAAATAAATAAATATCTTTCATTTTCTTAAGTGATTGTTTTTTTTCGCTCTAATCCAAAAGAGATTTTTAAAATCAATATTCTGTAGATTGAAAATGTTTTTGTGGAAGTTTTGCAAAAGCGCCACCACTAGATAATCGACCTATACATGATTTTATTAAATTAAAATATAAGTATATTTATTAACCAGTGTTTTCTATCCATAGCTTAATACAAATACATCGAACAAATATATATTTTAACGATTAAGAATCGCAGCGAAATTCATACAAACGCAGAAGCATTCTGTGTGTATTTTATTACCATATCATTACCAACTTACAAAGCAATAGTTGTCTATGTCACGCTCATAAGCACGAGAGAGAAAGGGATTATTTTCATAATGCGTATGCCGTGCGATGTCATACCATGAGCTTATTCACAGATACTACACAATTGCGAACGCGCCAGCTTTAAAAATCCACCAGAACGTCCGAACACGGCAAATAAAACCGGGCGCTTTTATGGGTTTTTGGATGGTCCTAGCTCCCATAAGAAACAATTAATTAAAAAAGTAAGACAATAGAGACACGTCAATGGTAAATATCTATAGCGTGTTAAAAATTCACTGCTTTAGTGAAATAATGGATAATAATTTCTCCCTTGAGGGAGAAAATACGGGAATACATTTGTTTGAAGAAAAGCCAGATCGCGTTTCCTCTTAAGTGATAAGAATATAAGTATTTTGTATTAAGGATGTTCAAACATGGGCTAATTAAAATTTATGAGACCTGTAAATGCCTGGACTTTCACGTTAATCTTTTGAATATGGTTTTAATCTCTGAGTATTTGCCAATACTACTGAAGGAGCTAAGGAGGAGGGTTAGCTATCATTATGGGAATTTTAATTTTGTCCGCAGCCGCTCTGAAGAAGAATTTGGACCTCCAGTGGAACCACTCAGTAAAGTTTTCATCTAGAGGATACGTTTTCCCTACATCGGGTTTTCCTTGAACTTTTCTTTGTAATAATGATTTGGAATATTTCGTACTTCTCTCCCTGCATAAAATAAATAATGTACCTATTTTATATTTTCTTTCATTCATAGGGTCTTTTCACGTTTTTATATTACTTTAAAAAAAAATATATTTTTCATTTAATCATAAAAAAAAAAAATTCTCCCAGGAGTTATATCAAACTCGTTTTGGGACATAATAATATTCACATAAAGGTATGGTAATAATAATAATATAGGAACAAGTAATAATACGTACATAACATTGAAATAAGATAGCAAGTTAAGTATATAATACAAAGAAATTAAAATAAATCATAATAAAAATAAAAATTAAACATTTACATACAGTAAGAAAGAAATATCCAAGGAAAAAGAAGAATAAAGCAAAACATTACGATGGTAACGGTATATATTTTATTCGTGCGACGTCGGATGAATTTCTAAGAAGGTTTAAAACATGCATATTTTGAATTACCCGAAAACGCGTATACGCGTCCCGTGGGACAACCGGCACGTATGACGTTTTGACGCCAAACTTGTACGCAATGTTCAGTCGGTGGTCATAACGCGTGACGTCAAAATGACGTGATGCTAACTGCGAGCAGATATGTGTGCTCACTTTTATTTCAATTATAATTGAAAACTTGTTTTGAATACATTGACAATTATTGCATTTTTTAAATGTTATTTCCGACTTGTAAAAATACCCTATTGCATTTCGATTTATATTTCTTTCCCCACCTTCTGTGTTTCTTAATGTGGCTCCCTGGGGGTACAAATTTGTCTCGACGTGAAATAACTAATATGATAATGTATTTGATGTAACTAATCACTATCGGTACATATTTTGACTTTTTTAATAGTTTCGGCCAATCTGAAGTAATTAGTTTTAAAAAATACCTCCAGGGGATCAGTTTTGCGACTTGTTCTCTAGTTAGTATCTGTGGTTTTGCGTAGAGCTGTCACTCGTTTAGTTGTGTAACTATTACTTATCAAATTTCAATATTAAAATCGTGAAGGCAGGTAAGTTATTTCATTTTACAATATTTTTGTTCTTTTATTATAATGTTGGTTTTTCATTTATTTTGGGAAACCCGCCGTATTGAAAAAATAACAACTTTTGAAAATCCCTGACGGTACAAATTTGTACCTCTATTTTTTTCTTTATGGGGTTTAAAAAACAAAACAAGAAAAATGTGTACTTGTTTTCACATTATTGAAAAATAAAATAAAACAGCTTTGTTTTTAACCACTTATTATTTTTTTTTTCTACCGACCGGTTTCAAAGCTACACAAGCATTACAAGTCATAAACTGTGCATCATTAAGCTCACACAATAGATCGTCAACCACAATGGACCATTCAAGTGGCGATAGAACACCTCCTTGAGGACAGCCCCTTGTTAGCAATACCTCTATGGTGGCGTCAAGAAGTGTCCTCCTGACCGTTCTGATCGATAGCATTGACTCAACCCATTTTAAAGTGATCGAATCAACGCCATGTTTCTTCATTCAATGATTATTCTACTAATGAGTAATGACTTCAGTTGAGGTGTTATCAAAAGGCAATCCCCCAATGCCCGGAAAGGCACAAAGGGCAATTTCTGAATTCTATCCTACTTTATTCTATCACTGTTGTGCTTCGTATGGAACTAATAAATTAAGTCTCTTTGTCTTTGTAAGGATGGGAAGCGCAATTCGATATGGATACGCTATGATACGATTTATTTGTTCCATACGAAGCACAATATTGATAGAATAAAATAGGATAGAATTCATGAGTAAAGTATACCTTGATAAAGAAGCTTGTATAGCTTTGAAACCGGTCGGTAGAAAAAATTAAAAATATGTGCTTAAAAACAAAATCGTTTTATTTATTTTATTATAATGATTAGCCACAGGTCAGGCCATAAAATTTATGGAAAAATAAAAAGTTTTAAAACTCTACTAAATCTATGTTCAGGGATCAATGAATTAATACGTCCTTATTACGAACTCCGTCAACCCACGATTTAAACCTTTTTTTTTTTTTTTTATTATTTATTAAATCATACAAATTTTTTTTTGTACTCCTAGGAGTTACAACAAACTCATTTTGGGACAGAAAAATATTTACACATAGGTATGTTAACAACAATAATATAGCAACAAATAGTAATAAAGTAACAAGTAATAATATGTACATAAAAACTGAAATAAGATAGCAAGCAAATATATGATACAAATCATACATCCGCTTGCCATCCTTTAAACAATCCATAATAAAAATTAAAAATAAAATTGTTATATTTACATATTGCAAGAAAGAAATATTTAAGGGAAAAAATAACTAATAAGAGTAATATGAGGTTTAAACACTACATTAAGAATGCTTTAATATGATTTGTGGCGGCTTGGGTGAAATTAATTATTTTTTATTTATTTATTATTCTTATTACATGAAACATTTTGTGCAAATGTTATTCGAATCTTTTTTACTAAGATAGCTAACCTGTTCTGAGAAGGACTGAACATACGAGTACATCCAATTATGTAACTATGTAAAATAAAACCAGAATCTTGGACGAGTGCTTTCGTTTCGATGGCTGCACTCAGACAAAAATCCTAAAAAAAATCGAGTGAAGATAAGTCCGCCTCCTAGTATAGCGGTTGACGTATTTTGCGACCATGCTTGAGGTTCCGGGATCGATTCCTGGCAATATCGACTTGAAATATTGGT
The DNA here is from genome assembly GCF_059751315.1 of Micrasema longulum. NCBI lineage: Eukaryota > Metazoa > Arthropoda > Insecta > Trichoptera > Brachycentridae > Micrasema > Micrasema longulum. The sequence goes on from NW_028277544.1 coordinate 82,294, forward strand.
TTAAAGTGTGGTTTTACACTGAAAGATTTTATTTTCCCTAGACTGAAAGCACAAGATTGATCACCTAACATTAATGCACAATATGCGCTTCGTTTGATGTATCAATACAGTGCCCTGCACAGCTGGGTGCGGATGGGGGATGGTGAGGACCATACAGTATACGGGTAGGCATTTGCGCACAAAAATGTTGACATAGTAATGATGAAATAATAGGTGTTATTAACAGCAATACCCACTTACGCTTGGAAAAAAGGCATTTTACGAATAAATAACATATTTTTATTAGGTCCCATCAGTTACAAAGAATTTGGCTTTTTATAACAAGTACTTTTCTTTACCAATCGAAAAACTTGTGACTTATAGTTGAAAAACTAGTTCGTTCAGAAGTTGCGAGTAGTTGAGGACCTTGGGATTATCAGGCTTAGGGCGTGAAGGACTCAAGGTAGGGAGAAGACCAGCTGGCACTAGGCAAGGGTCATCGTCTCGGCAGCCAGCCCCAGTCATCGTTTGGATTTTCTTCGGCCTAGAATTAAAACCAAGATTCATTTACGTTAACGATTACAAAGTTAGGGCATTCATAGAGACATTCCATTTTAAAATCAATTACGTACAATATTAACTATCAGTGTTTAAAACATGAGAAAATTATGACGATTAAAGCGTTATATAGGAAACCATGGTTTACCTATTGTTTCATACAATCCCTTTTTCCATAGTCAGAAGATGATCAGACTTAGCGCCTGAAGCTTAAGTCTGACCATCTTCTTCTTCAACTCACCACTAATAATTTATATTGTTTTTATTAGAATATTTAGAGTTTTAAATCTTATTTTACATTGTTTGTAGAAATAAATAATTAATAAAATTTTTAAAAATAATCAAGAAACCCTGCGATTGGTATACCGATTCAGTGCCATATGCACCATTTTGTCGGCCTCGTGGTGTAATGGTCAGCGCGTTAGCCTGCCATGCAAGAGGTCTCGGGTTCGATTCCCGACATGGTTGGTATGAAATATTTATTTAAAAGGGTGTTTTCACACTAGAATATTTCGTAGTCCCTAGATTGGTACCTGAAGCGTAAGACTAATCATCTTACCTTCATGTAAAAAAATGATCAAGATACGCTGCGATTGGTGTACCAATGCAGTGCCTTATGCACCATTAGGTGCGAAAAGGGAATGATGATGATGATGATGCACCATTAGGTGCGGAAAGGAGATAATAATGATGATTCGTGTAATCATGCAAACTTGATGAAAATGTGTAGCTATTTATTTATGTGAATATTTTTATATTAAAAAAATATACATTGTAGACATATATTTAAAAAAAAAATCCTTTGTTTATTAAACGCCAGGCAAACGCAATAACCAGTACACCACGAGGCCGACAAATTTCGACTTGATTACTTTTTCCAGACATTTTATCAGAAAGTACCCTCTGAATGAATTTTAAATAAACACAAAAGAATGAAATAAATGTCAGTCCACTCTAATTTTACTGTGTCGTCTAGATTTCGACGATACATGTGAAATGGGCCATTCTCCGTCGGATATCACGCGATTGGTTTTATTTTGAAATTCTAGTAATAATAATTATTACATTATTACTTCGAAAGGTTATAAAAGAAACTAAGCAATATAATTATCTGTATTCTCACAGGATGACAAGAGAAAGTATGCAAAACGTACATATCGAATATTATATTATGTCAAATAAAAACACTATCCAGCGTTATTTCTACTATAAATAATGACAACTCGTCACCATTACCTTCCTCTCTTCTGATGTGTCGGTTTCTTGTCGTTTTCCACGCCATTGAACAGGCTGAAGAGGAGATCTGTATTGGCGTCACTCACCACAGAGCTCTCCCTAGGTCCAGATGCTGCAGCCTGTGACGCTGCAAGCAAGTTACCGACCAGCTCGTGAGAATCTCATACTAACAACTAACAACACCACCAGTAATCTATTTATAATCACTCTACATTGGATAATGGTCAACTACGTCTCGCGATAGTGCTCTGTTTTGCAAGACGCCGTTTCTCACGGCATTTTGTAAGCTGGAGATTATTTTAACTTGAAATTAATGTGTTTTAAATAAAAACACTCGTTTACGGCGCTGAAATGTGACTTCACGAATGAACGCTCAATTTACGGGATTCAATTAAGTATAATAACCGCGGTAAAATCGAACACAGAAAACGCGATTAGTTGAAGTAAAGAATTAAGAAAAACAAGTTTTTTTTCGTTATTTATTTTGGCTTCGTGTTTTTTACTATAGTCTCGCATTTTATGTATCAATCCAGGATAATCGAATACGCCGAAACCTCGTATACATGGGGATAAACCGTGTAAAAAATATACTTAAAAATAATAATGATAGATCGGTTTCCTTGTATAAAAATCACTTCGGGATTTCGAAAAAAACGATTCATATTTATTGTAGGTACCTTCTTTTTTTTCATTATCATGAAATCAAAATACTTCTACAAAATCGTGACAAAGATTATATGCTATCACCATCATAATATATCATTATTATTAAACGACAAGTACTTACTTGTACTTGTACTTGTACTTAGTTCCAATAACGAATAGTATCATTCTGTATATGAGAGGTAAACTACGGCAATTCCAAATATTATAAAGATGAGTTATTATTATGTCGAAATAAAAATTTTCGTCCTCTTACATGGGAAATAGCATTAATTTCTTCAATAATCAAAATTACCTTTTTTTGTAATACCACACCAAATTAGAGCCTAAAAACAATTAAAAAACATACAGAACTACCAAAGATTTTTTAAAATGTGTTTTTTCGTAACGTGTATCAATGTATTTTAGAAAACTACTTTAAAGCCTCTCATTGAAAAATACAAAATGTTTAAAGTATGAAAAATCTCTAATTTGCATCTCCTAAAAAGTTGGGGTTTTTTGGAGATACTGTAGTTTCTCTCGCATTCAGAAATTATATTACTATTACGCATTGTTAAAAAATTGTTTAATAAAAAATTTATGTAATTTTTTGACCGTGTTTTTTCGAAAACGTATTATACGAGGTTCCAGAGTATAATTTATAATACATTCATGTTGTATAATATGTAATATATAGGCACATAAATGTATGTAGGTAGGTACTGTAAAAAATAACCGGTACCATCAAATTTGAGAAGCATGTCAGTCATCCATTCAAAATATTGAAAAATTGAATCCACGCGTAGATATAAATTATAAAAATTAAAATAAATATTTTCTTTAAAATAAAAATAAAAAGCATCGATACACGATATACACATATATTTTAATATAAAATTTCACCAAGGAACTTATATTATGGGTAGGTAGTTACTTGATTAGTATCAGTAGTAATCATTGTTCGCTTTTAAATCGGGTGCCTACTTTTACACTATTATACGAATACCCGAAGAATTATTTTTACAACAACAATATTTCACAATACTTACGCAATATAAATAAGAGACGTTCATTATGAAATAACATTCATTTTACGAGATCTAGACTCTAGACGATATAGCACCGAACAAATACATGACAGTACCTAATAATTCTACAAACTGCTAATAATAAATCAACGATCAAGTATTAACCAATTCGCGCACCTGTTTTGGAACAGAAGGATTCGAACAAGGTATGTGCTATCTGGTATTTAAATCTACTCGTTTATTTGTTCTAAGTCATTAACCATACCGATATATCCCAGAGTAAAAGTAAAAATTCCAATCATCTTAGAAGGTAAACCTTGATTCGGCCAAGAATGTCAAAATACAAGATACGTTATTTTGTAATACTTCGGTAGATTTGAATTTGTTATTTTTTGTACGTATCGTTAAATCTTAATACATTTTTTAAAAGAGTAGTAGCTTAGAGTATATACATATAAGTAGTAGCTACTTTAATAAACAGTGATAGAAAAATAATGTAAATCCGTTAGAAAGCGCGTTCGAGGATTTTGAAAGTCTGAATGAATTTTGAATTAGTTGCCGTCATATCTTGATGTATCTATGCGGCTAATTAACCCCTTACCAAATATTATTACTTTATTGCATCCATCAGCGAGTACATAACATTATATTTACAAATGTAAGTCGTTACAATAAGGCGTCAAAAGACACGACGCGAAGCGACGCCAATACCAATTTTTATAAAATTTAAGCCGTAAACAAAACTCCCAAACATCCAATACCTTAAACTTAGCGAATAATGATTAAGTACAGTGTTTTATTTTTCTTCTTTTATTTGTTAATGGATTATTAAACTAAGCCAAATTTTTTTATATCGTATTATCAGCGCTATGCTTTTTTTAAAGTTTTGTATTTCTGAAATAACTCCGCGTGTGACGTCAGAGGCTGTTCTATGACAGTTCATCCGATTGGTTCGTTTACGGTGACCAAACCGGATATACTTCAAAGCTCTCATATCATTGAATGGTTCATATGAACCAGTGACTGTTTTTATTAAAATATTTTTTTTTTCGTACATTTCAAATAAATTTTACCGTACAATTTAATGCTCTAATTGTTACCGCGCGCAAGAAAACATTTTTTGCGAAATGGCGAAACCGGTAGACATAGAAAAGTCGGTTATATACAAATATTTAATGACATTTTATGTAATTTAATGTTTACATTAGGGTGCTTAATTAAAAGAAGCACCTTTTTTAAAATAATAACTTTAAAAATAATTTCATTATTTTTTTAAGGCGTTTTAATGGTATCTATGTAGGTCTACCACTGAACAAAATGACTCGCCTACAGTCTGTATTGAATGCTGCAGCGAGACTTATTTTCGGAATCTCTAAGTTCAGTCATATCACTCCACTACTTCGGGAATTGCACTGGCTACGTTTTCCACAGAGGGTCGAATACAAACTCTGTTGGCTTATGTATAAATCACTGCACAACTCTGCTCCGGAATATCTAAGGGAACTATGCATTCCAGATGAACTAGCTGACAGGCGTCTCACGCTTAGATCAGCTACGTCTACGGCGAGAGGAAAAGTTATTATACCTCTACGCAAACAGCGCACTAAATTTAGTGAACGCGCATTTGCGAGCGAGGTGCGAGGCTGTGAAAGTGAAGTGATGTTTTGGAAAAAACTTAAAACCCACTTGTTCTCTAAATCATTTGAATAAATCCGTAGCATGTGACAACAAAATAAATTGTTTTAATTAAATTACAAATTTAAAAGCTTCAATTAAGTTTATTTATTTATAGAATCACTATGTAAAGCGCCCTTGTGGTATTATATTACGAAAATGGCGCTATAAGTTATCCATAATAATAATAAAGGAATTTTGGTGGTTTTTCAAGTTCGACTAAAATACACACAAAATATACATTGAGCAGAAAACAGCCAGATCTAAAATTGAATGAAACCTCATACTAACTCTGAATGTATGAGGTGACATTCATAATCATGACATTTTGGAATCATGAAATTTTCAGAATGTGATTATTACAGTTTTTTAATGTGACAATTTTAAGCAGAACATAGAATGGGGAAGTTCAGTGGTTTTAAAAAATATATATATTTGTTAATAGACTATTAAACTAAGTCAAAAATGTGTTTTTCCAATTTTTATATATCGTTTTATCACGCTATGATTTTTTTAAAAGTTTTATATTTCTGAAATAACCCGCGTGTGAGCGTGAGACGTTCTCTTTCGCTTATTCTCGATCAGTTCTGCCCATTGGTCCATTCACGGCTAGCAAAACGGAAATCTTCCATAACTTTCTTATCATGGGTTGATTCATATGAACCAGTGGCGTCGTTCTGAGTAGTTCGTTTATATTAAAATGTTTTTTATTATATTTTTGAACATTTTCCGGAAACTTTGCCGCACAATTTAATGCTCCAATTTTTGCCGCGCCCAAGAAAACATTTTTTGTTCCAGTTTCCCGTAGGGCTGAAGTTCCTCATTGACCTTCCTGAATTCGATAACATACATTTTTTTTTTTATTTTTTATTGTGGACTGGCTGCTTTCTGCATAACTACGTTAAATTCTTCTGCCGTGAAAATATTAATTTACTGTGTGATAAGTTTGGCGACAACATTATTTCCAGAAATGTTCCTATTTTTAAAAACATGATGTATTTAAAACAAGTTTAAAAATATGTTTAAAAATAAGTTTTTATTTCAAATGTCAACAAATCGAATTAAATGTTCTTAAGATGCTTATGAACCAACTCAATATATGCATTTATTAAATATACGGCCTTGGACAATTACAACAGTTATATGAAGAAACATGTGTACAAGAAACTCAACAAAAATAACATAAAACTATGTAGCAAAGACAAACAAAGGCAATAAAATAATGGTATATAATATATTCAAGAGCATGATCAGCGTACAAGATTGAGAGATAAGCCATTCTAATCCATCTTCATCCCACACTGTGTTAATGGCGAAGAGATGAACGAAGAGCAGGAAGACCTATCTCAAAGAATTCCAAGTTGTGTGACGAATTGACTAATCTACACATTCTGAACATTGGGACATAAATATGCTCTCAAGATTTGAGAAATAGCAAATTTAGACTTCTAATGACTAGTGACAAGGTTACGCACATGAAAAAAAAATGATTGCAAAAGAGATGAGACATCGCTTATAACATTAAGTATTTTGAAAATGCATATAAGGTCCATCTCCGTGCGACGTTTCTCCAATACAGACAGAATAAGAGATTGCTCTATTTCAACATAGGAATAACAAGTAACAATTTAATAATAATAATAACTCCTTTGCAATTTGAGCAGCCATGCCACTTTTCTTAGAAAACGGCGTTGAACAGACTCGATATGGTCAATATGAGTCCTATAGAATGGAGACAGTCTGGAGAAGCGTAATTCGAAAAAAGTGTATTTCTTATTGTGTCAAAGTCTAATTGAGTATGGTATTATTGCGTGGGGTGTGGCCAGGAAAGATGCTATTCAAGCATTAGAAATTGCACAAAAGTGTGTTCTCAAGGCTCTACTCGGGGTCCCTATCAGGACACCTACAGCTGAGGTGTTTGAACGAGTAGGTGTTCTGAACGTCAGGCAACTGTATGCTAAGGCACTTCTCGTTCACACTCATAAACACGGTGGAAATAAAATTTAATAAACGCGTCTTAAAACAAAACAGCTATACATGCCACCTAAAATGACAACTTCATTTGGTCAAAGGAGTCAAATATACATTGGACCAAGAATATGTAACAATATACCATTTGCCACAATAGTAGATAAAAATCTTGAGCAATTCAAATTATATGTAAAAAAAATGGCTACTTGATTTGGGTCCCGAGAACTGTCTTGAGATGGTCACCCCACCAAAGCAGTAATTTATGTTTTGTATTTGTATCCACACAGTGTCTCTGTGAATATATGTCATAAACTCGTATATTTGGCATTTGTGCGGATGTTGGGCCACCGGGAGCTGACAGTAGCTTGTTACTTGACCTAATGTCTGCACAGTAGTTAGGTATGTGAGCTGTACTAATAATATAATGTTGTTTTCTTTTTCTTCTCTTTTTTATTTTATTTTTTTTCTTACTATTATTTATGTATATATCTGTGTGGATTTAAGTATGAATATGTATTATTTTATGTGTATTTTATATATTTTTTAGACACCATAAGTATAATATATTAAATCATGTAAATGAATGCCTCGACACGGGTTATGCCCAGTAAGGTATTCATATTTAAAAAAAGTGTTATGTAAAACGTGAAATAAAAAATAAAAAAATCTAGATGGGGTCGAACTAGTGAGCAGTAGAGAGTTTTGATGGTATTAATACTTTTGTCTTTTGTCTTGTAATTCAACTTTTGTCTTGTAATTCATTCTATTGACAAAATTTAGAAGTTTGAGAGATTTGTTAACTTTTATTTGTTTAATTAAGCGTAAATATATATTTTCTTTTTTTTCGCGTCACTAGTGTGTACTGTGTAAATTGAGCGCCATTCTCCGTGCGAGTGCAATAATGTATTATAGTCAATAATAGTTGTCATATTTATATGTAGGTAGGTATAATTGGGTCAAACGGTAACTTCGTGCATGTGTCGAATTCCCTTGGATTAAATATTTACTTGAACCAGATACGAAATACGGAGGTTGGATTAAAGTTAAAATTACGGAACTATGTTAACTGAAAACTAATTACGCCAAGGGGCAGACAAATGCCTTAAAAATAATATGTAATAATAAATAATAGCCCACATTTTCAATGGTCCATTTTAGTTTGAACGAATCTAGACTTTTTTCAAATTAAGTGTGCATTATTAGAGGAAAGTGACCAAATGTGGAATAGTCTCCCTAAAAAGGAATACCATAATTTCTTTTAACAAACATTTCATGACGCGATACAAGACCATATAGAGTGATGGGAGTTTTTTGTTTTGGTAGCGAGAGAAAATTTATCAAAGTACTCAAAAGCTAGATAATTTTCGTTAGTTAAAAAATAATTAATAATACTATGATTGTATGTTTAGCAAGCTGTATTTATGTTTGTTTTTATACATTCAACGCGTTTTATTGTTTGTGTGTTGTGATTTGTAAAATATACAGATAAATTTGAACTCATCTGTAGTTCCGAATATGGGCAGTCACATTTAGGTTGCAATACTGAAGATATTTCTTATTATAGTTTGTTATACTTTTTTTTAGAATATCGTCGTTACACGAAAAAAAACGAAAGGACTCCGTGCCAAATAAAAAGAGAAAAATATTTAACAGGGGCAGAAAAGCTTATGTGACCCTATAAAAAATATTTCGTATGGAAAATTAAGAAGAAAAAACCGTTATAAAAAAAGAAAGCAAACCAAGGAAAAAAGAAAAATAAAGATTCTGGAGGCTCAACATTTTTTTCTGAAGACAGTTCAAATGTCTATTGTGTAGGCTCTGGGCAGATGGGCACATAATGACTGCGCTAGTCCAGATCTTGGATTTGTGATCAAAAAGCCATGGTTTCTCATGAGAGCGGTGACGTCATCTAGTGGTCGTCACGAAGCGGTGGATTGCGTCATTGAAACTTTACAATATTATTTAAAAACTAGATAGCGCAGGTTTCCTAGAGCGTTTATTGTAAGCAGAACGTCAAACAGCGGTGCCGTCATTTGAAGGACAACCGTCATAAAGGACAAAAAGTTTTTCAACTTTTTTTCTCGCGTAGCGGTGATTATCTGTGAACAACGTAATTTGGACTATCAAAATGTCAAAATTTTGATTGATTTTGTAAGGTAAATATTAAAATTTTTGAAATTCTCGCTAAACCAAATGCACACTCTGTAGCATGATTTTCAAAAATCTCACTCTTCTCCAAATTATAGCTTTTGACTTCCAATAACCCCTCATCTTCCTAATATTCTTACTCATAATGCTTTGTTGTAGTTTGTCTAGATTGTCTATTTTCCACCGCTGTACGTCTCAGTTTTATAAAAACAACTTAATAAAATTAGGTAATCACGGCCGCTAGACATAAACGGAGGCAGGGCCGTCTTTTCCATAAGGGCTCGTAGGGCATGAGCCCAGAGTCCCCGGCCTGATAGAGGCCTCGAAATTCTAAAAGGGCCCTTTTCTAAAATCCCCAAACTCTGTGTGCCCAAGGGCCTCTGCATGGCCTGCATAAGGGGCCCCTGATCGGAGGTCATGTATATAAAGATTTGTGAAAGGATAAGAATCTAGGATTGGATGCCAAGAGAAACGCGTGTGACGTCCGATGTTCCATTTTCTACGGTGAAATGAGATGATGATACACAGTAGAAATAAGTTAACCTACATACCTGAACCTGACATAAATACCAATAAATAAATACCTTGATTATATTCATCCCGTTGTGAGATGTTCCCGAGGGGTGGTAGGGCGGGGGCGGGGGAGAAAGTCGCGGGGTAGTTGGGCTGCTCCCAGAAAGAGCGTGGGAGGGCGCGCATCTTCATAGGAAGGGGTTCTTAGAAAAAAATATGCACAAATTATTACAGCTTTTTGCTCTGATAAGAATTTGGTAGCCGTATGCATAACGGCGCGGCGCAGCCTAATAGTTTGCAATCAATCGTGGTAATTTTTCACGTTCTTTAAATGTTTAAGGATTTTATACGAATTTTTAATACGCTGTCATGTTGTTTGAGAAGTTATTTTGTGTTGATTTTGTCTTGCAAACCTAATAAAATATGTTATTTTTGAAGATAATAAACCTATTGCATTTGAAAAAGCCGAATGGAAGAATAATCTACCAATGTATGTTATTACGATACTCTTGTGACCAAAGACTTTACAATACATTTTTTTTTTTATTATGTCTTTTCCTATGTTTTTTTATATTTTAACTAAGTATTTTACTATGTATTTTTTAAATGTTTTTAGCTATGCACATATATATTTTTACCGTGTTTTTTGTATTTACTAGGTTTTTAAATATGTTTTTTTACTATTTTATTATTTTTTTCACTATATTTTCACTATGAATGGCACCTTTATTATTACTTTCTTATTGAATTTCTTAGAACGGGGTAAATAACTCCTAGTTAGACAGTCAAAGCAACTATTAATATGAAATATTTGTACTTATGTACAACTTTGTTTTAGGTGTCCTAAAAAGGGCTGACTGAGGGTAACTCAGACAATATTGCAATTTAACAAACATTATAGATACCTACATGTAAATCAAGTACCTACATTCGCAAATTCACTGATTTTCCACCCCCCTCCCCACAATTTTCCGAGAAAACAAAGTATATTTGGTAGGTAGGTACTGAAACCAACTCGTCAATGAATAATAGATTTTCAAGTCATATAAAAATAATGTGTATGTATAGTAATTACCACCTTCCTACCTATAATAGCGTTTATTTACCTTTTTTGTTTTTAATTTTCGTTCCCAAATCTTTGGCATGTGGATTCTGCAACTTAATTGGTGTAAGTTTTGTTATGTTCGACTGAGCACTGTTATTTTTAAACTTCGATGGAGGCTTTTCGCGCGTACATTTTGGAAATTTTTCGCGAGATGAATAATATTCCCCCATGAGATGATTTTCATCGGACAAAGAGTCGCGTCGCATATCCCGTTGGCGGCTCCCGTCCTCGAAAGATACATCGTTCGTAGATTCGTTGTTATTGAAATCATCAAAAGTTTCCGCTATTTTGTTGAAACTTGAGTTTGACAGATCACTGGGGGTAGATGATTCTAGAATGGCGGGAAAATTTGTATTTGTACTTGTACCCATTTTGTTTTTTCCTGAATGACTACGTTCGCATATTGCGTCATATTATTCAATTTGATACTTTACTATTTTGTATTTATTTTGTTCTAAGTTCTAACAGACAAATTGTTAACCTCGCAAGGCAGCCCACCGAAGACTGTCATGTTGAATGTTTCAAGAAGACTCGACCTGTCGATATTGAATTTATGTGTATCGTTGCTATGGCGATGTATGGGGCAACAGGACAAGCCGATACTTTTTTATTAAAATAAATAGGTCACTGTCACGTTGATGCTTCATTTTTACCCTCGACCGATTGTTAATACACAATTTTTTACTGTTTCTGACTCATGTTTACATTAATTTGTGTCATTCTTTTAGAACGGTTTTACTTTCCAAAGCGCAAACGTGGCTTAATAATTCAGAAATAAGTAATTAATAATTCTAATAATTCTAAGCAATAAAAACCGAAAATTTATTTATGTCAGGAAAAAAAACAGCCATGTATTTTATGTTATTCTCCAGCCATATCGAATTTACATATATGTGAGTTTTTCGTCTACCACCTGAAAAGTATAAAAAAAATTAATATCTGTTTAATTAAAATCTTTTATATTATTAATATTTAAAGCATTAACTTTGTGGTCAAACATTTTACTAAATGTTATTGAATATTTGTATATATTCACTTACCGACTTTTCTATGTCTACCGGTTTCGAGACGTACCCGTCTCTTCATCGGGACACCAATAAAACCAACAGGCAAAACCCACCTTCACCATAGTTGTTGCACAAAAATATAAAACCAACACGACATGCACTGATTAGGACAGACATGCACTGATTAGGACAAACATGCACTGATTAGATTATGTATTATGATGTGTAATTGTTACCCTAAATCTATTAAACTCAAGCTCATACTTCCATCCCCTCTACTTCTTTTAACTATTTCTCAAGCAACATAAAATATTTTCATAATCTAATCAATGCATGTTTGTCCTAATCAGCGCATGTGCTTATTCAAATGCATATCGTGTTGGTTTTATATTTTTGTGCAACAACTATGTTGAAGGTGCATATTGGGTTTTGCATGTTGGTTTAATTGGTGTCCTGACGAAGAGACAAAAGTCCTGTTTAAACACAGGCAGAATGGTGAATATTACACAGTGTGTAAAGTGGCCACTTAAACCAGCATAGAAATGCCTAGATTTCCATATTCCCTTCTCAAAAATGTTTTCCCTATCTGTTGCGACAATTTTAATTTTACAAAAACATCTTTATTTTTTATTTTCTGATATCGATCTGGATAATTGGAAATCCGGATGACTGGAGTTCGGATAAACGGAGTTTTACTGTAGAGGAGAGGAATTTTTAATTTTTTATAGAAAAAATACTGTAGTTAATGTGCAAATGGTTCAACAAATTTATTATTGGGAAGAACAAGTAAAGAAACCCAATATTTTTGCTTACAATTTTCGGCTCATCAGTATGACTGTAATGATTTATTTTATGTTTAAATTCTTACTGTATGTAGGCTTTTGATATTTGATGATGGGAGCTCCTTCATCTGTTGGAGATGATAGAAGAAAATGACGTTATATTTCGATGTATATAAATACACATCGAAGAGTAGTAAACTACACGTTGAATAAAATACCGAAATTGATTGTAAAGTGCGTAACGGTGACATCTGAATTGAACTGCACTATGTTACACACCCTGTTTTCATCACAATTTATAGGTTATGTTCTTTTATTAACGTCTCTATAACGGGGATGAAGTTAATGAATTCCTAGGGGTTGCACTAGATTTGTCATCCGATTCGTTATTTAGAGTTAATGTTCCATGTGTAATAAGTTGGTCTTGCGCAATTTAATGTATTGCAATCAAACATTGTACGCACACATATTAGTAAAGTAGGTACCTACTAGCTCATTCAATATGTCTCAATGAACTTTTAAAATTTTTGACAAAACATAAACTTACCTTCATGTACCTAATTAACTATGAAAATAGTGCAAAAGCTGGTATTCCACTTGTGCTGTAACTAGCTGTAGGAAAGAAAAAAATCTACCGTTTGCCATTTTAAAAAAGATGCTAATTCAAATACAGTAGAACTCCGTTATCCGAACTCCAGTCATCCGGATTGCCAAATTGTGCCAATTGTGCAATAAACTTTGCTGGGCAAGTTTAAGTAGGTTTTTAATATGATTCCAATTCGCTGTATTACTAAAAAGCAATAAAATCTGTCATTTTAATTAATCCGGATAGTTGGAGTTTTACTGTATATAAAAAAATAAATAGTACCAAAAGTCCACTGACACAAATTTAATGTTTTATGTTACATATAATATTTATTATCTGTTTATTGCGTATAAATTGGTCGATGCTTTTCATGATACGAGTATGTATTGTTTTAAATAAATAATAGGGGTTCGAACCATCAGTATATTGAATACAGTTATAAAACTTCTCCGCGGCGTAAATAGTATGTGGGCGAACAAATACATCAAAAACAGTTTTTTTTTTATGTGACATGATAATTCTGTATCCATTCTTCTTCTTCTTCTCGAGCCTTGTGCTCTCCACTGCTGGAATAGGCCTCTTTCAAACGTTTCCAATCCTTTCTGTCCTCCGCCTTGTTGCATCCACGCTCATCTGCTATCGAGGCAATGTCACTGGCCCATCTTTCTTGTGGCCTTCCAACACCATTATTATCCATTTGTTATATTACCACCAAAATAAAGAAACAGCCTCTAGAGAAAATAACCTAATCAGAAAGTAATTAAGCCATTTATAGGTTTTTTTTTAAGGCATACTATGAATAAATAATAAGCGAAGGTTCTCAAGTAAATTAAAGGGACAACATGGAAAAACAGACAATAAAAACAGGTTTAAAGATGAATATTGCTTTTATTATAAACAACAATATTGTTTAACAGAATTTGAATTTAATAAATTATGATTGAATGTAAATTTTAACAGAAAAACATTATTAAAAACATGTGGAACATTTACAAAAAAATGAGTAAGTAAAAAAGCGAGTTTCCTAAAGGTAATCTATCACAAACAAATAGTTGATTATACATAATACGCAAGTTTATTTAGTATTTTAGTCTAATTGATTTCTAACTGAAGGACCCAGAAGAAGATATTCCAGGATATCTCTCAGAGACAAGAAACAGATGCTTTCAGAGGTCATATGTCAAAAAATGCCAAAATATATGAATCAGAAACAGCCACCAAATATATTTAAAAAAAAAACAATACATACAAAATGAATCTATTAGAGAATAATATATTTTATTTTACATGCCCAGCATTTTATTGGAAATTGCACAACAGTGGTATACGATAAATATTATACATAAATAGGGTCATCGCAAAATCAAATATCAGACCCAACGAGTATCACATTACAGACAAGTTAGTGGTATCATACATCAGTTGAAATATGTTCCCCAGTATTATACTATTACAATAAATACAAAAGTTCCCAGATTACCCGTCATTCCGCCTCCCTTGTGGTACGACAATAATAATATTTATATAAATAGTTACTCTTAAACCTGCGCTAAAATGGAATTGAATAATGCTTCTCTTTAATCAAAATATAACAAATCGACTATTTGGCTCAAGAGTTTTTAAAAAAAAAAAAATATCTTGAAATGATCTTCACAAAATACAGATTAAATACTTTGCAAAACTGTTGCACAGTAGGACTTGAATATACATCGGGATTAATTTCTACTCTGGAAATATTCTAATTACTACACAGAAACACAAGTTTTATAATCCATCTGTACTCTCTACAGCTTAGGTCAGTATTATAATGAGAATTTAAAAACTGGTCCACACTTTCAGGTGGATATTATTTTTATATATTATGTAATGTATAACATATTAATAGTTTGTGTGAATTATTGTGTTTTTTCAACCAATAATTAATATCTAAAGCACCTTATAATTGTAGAGATCACTGCTAAATTTTCAATTTTAATGTCATTCCCGTGTTGCCCTCATTTCTTTAGCTTAATATCCTTTCAATTTTCAAGAATATGTTAAATGCACCCCGATCAAGTTTAATTTATCTCACGAAATGCATTCTCCCAATAAGTAGTGAATATTAGGAGGGCCTCCAATATTAATAATACTCATTTTCAAATATTCATTTGATCATTTTTTGGAGGGAGAGAGTTATAAATAAAAATCTCAACAAATAATACTTTGCTAAACCAAAACCAACATTCTAACCTTAATTCATATTACGAAAAAATACAGTAAAAAGATTCAATCACTTTGAATTAATGTGTGCTTTTAGAAATGACAAAATATAATAATATACTGTTTGAACATCCTCTTTGTGGATTTATAATACATCATATACTTCTTGATTTTAACAATATTAAGTACATTTGACCCTTAATACTCTCAGTCATATTTATAAAATACAATTTCTATAGGATAGGATGAAATGCTTGCGAAAATGTGATGTGCATACATATTTGAGCCTTTCGAAAAACTTGAATTCACACGATAGTTTTAAAATCTTATTAGAATCACATCAATTTAGTAAAAAGGTATTCAGTGCACTCCATCAGTCAGTATAATTTATTTTTACAATTTGACAGAATTATCGAGTAATTATAATACGCTTAACCTTTTTACACGAGAACATATATGTATGTATATAGTATAATAATGAATAAGTTTAAATTAAAAGGCTAATATCTACAGAGCCGCACGACCGCTGTATAACAGCACCGTGCGGCACACACAGTCGTCCTTCATGTCTTACGAGAAAACAAACATTGGTTATATTATCTGGCCTAACCTAGGGTACACGAGTAAGGTAACGGGGCGCATGATCACAGCTAACTACGCATCACTGTCTCCATCCGTAGTGTTGTGGTTCGGCTGGCCAAAGTTTCTAGTGATGGATTCGCTCATGGTGCGGATGTTGGCCAAGTACCGGTTAGCCGGTTCGTCCGAGTCGTACAGCCCACTCAAGGACTCCAGGGAAACTAGAGCCTCCGAGTCCAGCAGCCTCGAGGAAGCCCGGGAAGAGACACTCGCATCTTCCCGGTCAAAGTAGCAGGAGTTGACATCGCTGAGCGCTCCTTCCGCGTCTGTGAGACCTGCTTCATTCAACATGGAAACGTTCTCTAGGGCGGGGTCGTCTGTAATGTATCCTGTACTTTCTGCTGGGCCGTTATCACCTTCTGCTTCTGAACACGATGAGCTCCATTCGGATTGACTTTCACCAAATACAGCTCGTTCTGTTAACCCACCATCCTAAAAAATTAAAACATAATAATACATTCCATACATTGTCACAATAGAGAAACACACACACGGTAGAAACAGAATTACATTTTTTTTTTAATAAAAAAGAAATATTTGCGTTCTTACGATTTACCCAAATATTTAATTATGAGGGCCATTTTCAATGAGTTGTAAATAACTCACTATTAGAAAATGGGAATCAAGTTGGGGTAGAGTGAGATTCGAGTCCAAGACACTAGCCACAGGACCACAAACCAATTAAATTCATGTCAAGATGTCGGAAGACAGCAATGTGAAACATAATAATAACAAAATAAAAATTTTATTTTTTAAAATTTAAATATTCGGTAACAATAAGGAAGTTCAGTGGTATTTCTTTTTTTTATTTGTTAATAGACTACCAAACCAAGTCATTTTGAAAAATGTATTTTTAAGTATTGTATTTATTGCTATGACTTTTAAAGTTTTGTAATTTTGAAAATCTCCACTGCAACTTTGAAATTACACCGCCTGCGTCGTCACAAGTTTAAGTTGGGCGAGTGTTTTTAACATTTAGAAGTTTAACCTTGAACAATTGTAAAAATAATTTGTAGCCGCTAAACGCTGAAAAAAATGGCTACTTCGGAACCAGAAATTTGTTGCCAGTTGCCACAACAATATAACAATGCAATAGCCAATTAGTTATTGTGAACAAATGGTCACATAAACCTGTTACGTTACGTTCCAAAGTGGTTCATTCTTATTGATTGATTTGGTGTTTGTTTTGTAGAACTCCATATTTAAACTTATAATATAAGAAATCAAACACTTATTTGAGTCTACTGAACACTATTATATTTTTGCAAATATAAAAACAAAAATTTCGTGACAATTGTTTCGCCTTGTTAGGGCATTTTCAAACAAATGTGAAGATTAGATGGATTGAATGTCCTTATATAGTTATATAATTCAAGGTACTTAAGTAAAAAATAAAATTAATTTTATTAAGTATAGCATGTGCAGAATTGCTCATCAGAATTGTGGGAAAAAAGAAAAAGTGTAAAGTGATAAAGTGTTCAGAAGACTCAACTCCGTGTTTGATTTCTTATATTATTAGTTCATTGCTATTAAAACTCTTATTGTTACCACGTTTAAGAAAACATTTTCAGATCCAATTTCCCGTAGCACTGAACTTCCTTAATAAATCAAATACTCTTAAACTTACTGGCATTTAATAAATAGACACGTTATTCCTAAAGTAGCTATAACTAAGATAAAGCAAATGCGTTGCCTTTAACAATAAAAAAAAAGAGATAACATATCACAATACACATGGTATCATTTATGTAAGAAAGAGATATACATATTTATATGTAATTCATTGCCATAGATACGAACACTAGCTGGCAGCTGTCAAAACATTAAAAAATGTACTTAAAAATATAACTAATTATTAAGTTCCAGTACAATTAAAGCATTTTTTCACTACACACGATGGCATACTTCTGCCATCTGAAATCTGATTAAAGTCTGTTAGAAAATGAAGGCATAGAAGGCAATTACTCACCAATTAAATTACCATGTTCTTAGCGCTAGTAACGTTTCTATTTAATGTGGAAGTTCAGGGGATTTTCTTTGTTAATAGACTCTCAAACTCAGCCAAAAAAATATTATTTTTATGTATCGCATTGTCATCGCTACGATATTTTAAAGTTTTGTTAATTTTTAATTACTCTGCGGGTAACATCACTAGTTCTCTTCAGTGAGTTGTCCTGATTTGTGCGTTGGCTTCCCGGAAACCGGAAATCTATCACAACATTCTATCATTGTTTGATTTAGAAGAACTTGTGACGTCATTAAAGAAGTTCATTTTTATTAATATTTTCATACATTTTAGAACATCGCCTCACAATTAAATGCTCTGACTTTAACCGCGTGTAAGAATTTTTTTTGCATACAATTTCTCGTAGCACTGAACTCGCTCATTGTATGTCATCGGTTAAACCTATGTGTTTGATTCTTTTAACACAGTCTTATGTAAATTAGTTCGGATACTCCCAAGTTATGTATGTTGCGTAGTAAATACGACATTTGAATTTAAATGTTTACCTGGTGTCGATGATCATGGTCATGTGTGTGGCAATCCTCAATTATTTCATTTGATGATTCATTATCTGTCTTATCACAAGAATAACTGCAAAGACATAAAATTAAATATTAAACAGTGCAAAGAAAAGTAATGTGTAGTGGAAAGAATGAAAAGTACATATTTTTAGATACCTTCTGTGTACATTATTCAGGGTGTTGTCAGGGGAGGGAAGAGTAACCACAACATCCGTGGGCAGAACTCCGGGGAACTCTGAGTTGGCTCTTCCGGGAGACTTGGCAGAGCTGTTGGCAGTCACTTGGTTGGCCAGGAGACCATTCCTCTGCGGACTGGTGAGCTCGTCCTGTTGCCGGGCAAGCTGCGTGATGGCAGCGAGACCCACAGCATGCATAGGACTGTTGCCATTATTACAGTTTCTCAGTGGATCTAGATCGAGCCTCAGTTCTTTTCGTTCAGGCTTTGGAGGAATATTTTTTAGTAAATTTTGGTCATCTATAAGTTTTTGAATTTCTCTTTCAAATGGCGGAATGAATGCAATATCGTGTGGGCTTCGTTTTATATAATTTTCTCTACTTTCGTGGTTTAATATTTTAATATTTGCGGATGTCATAGGTGAGTGTTTGTTATTGCTTCCAGAACTCGAGTAAGATTGGGTTCGCTGGGATTGGTGCGTCCCAACAACATCTTTTTTATCAGTTTGGCTACATCCATCTCTTTTTGATGATAAATCACAGCGGTTCGATGTCGCCTTAGAAGAACTGTCTTCCTCTCTACTCGAAGTGGTTACTCCATTACTACGTAACCTTTCTTCGCAGGGAGAGCTCTTCAAGGCGATTGTCTTTTGTCGAGAGCAGTTGTTTCCATTACCGCCTGGAGCCTTAGTCTGTCGACTGATGTACTCGAAGCTCGCGCAGCTTTCCCCACAGTTTGGTGTGGTCTCAACAGCATCCACCATTACTCCGGCTGGGAACAGCCACGGGGCAGGGAGGGGAGCAGCGAGGGAGGCACGGGGAGGGGAAGGAGAGGCGTCAGTGGTGCGAGAATAACTCTCGTCTGAAGAACTTATGCTAGGGGACCGCGTAAGAGAGCTCAGTTCGTCAGCCGATGAATGTATTCTCGGACTCCGGGACGATGCGCCAGGTAGACTTTCGGAGGAGCGATGTCGTTGAAGGCCGCGAGGCTTAGCTCTCCGTCGAGCGGGCGAGGATGGTGCCCGAGGGGGAGGGGGGCGGGGCTGGGGGCGTGGCCAAGGCGGCACCATGGCGCGGGGGGGCGGAGGCCAGCGGGGAGCGGGGTAGCCTGACGAGGGCTGGTGGGGCGGTAGCGGAGGGGGCTGAGACTCATCATCCACAGACTGTTTTTTGCTGCTGTTTTTCCTGTTTCTGCTTCCCTTGTTACTATTACTGAGACTACTCGGCTTGAGTCCCAGGGGAAGTAAAGGATCATTTTCTCCGTGACCGTTCGCATTATTCCCTTGACTAGTGGGAGCCTCCCTCAATGACGGCATACGAGGAGGAGGAGCGACCCTCCTACTCGAGGCTCCCAGGGGTAACATGGCTAGCGGAGTAGCGATCCCTCCGTATGCCCCGGGGGCACCGGGTATAGTAGGACTGTGTCCCATGTTGTTATGGGGTAATCGATCAGTAAGAAAGAAAGTTGTCATTTCTCCTTTTCCCTTAACTTTAACTTTTCCACGACACGAAAATTGGTATGGCATATCTTTAAGAACATGGTACACTTCCTCAGTAACTTGAGTGTGGTTAGGTAATCCCGTGGAGTCCATTCGAGAAGCGACATTCACAGTATTTCCCCAAATATCGTATTGTGGTTTTCTCGCACCTATAACGCCGGCTACAACTGGACCGATATTAATGCCTAAAAATAAAAATAATAATCATGCATCATGTTTATTTAAATAAATCAAGTAAAAAGTAAATAAAAACACATTTTTTGAGAAATAAAACTTACCAACTCGAAGCATGAAATTGTTGTAAGAGTTATCATTGATATCCTTCAGTTTATCCCGCATTGCAAATACGAATTCTACTAAGGTGGCCAAGTATTTCTTAGAAGAAACATCATCAGTCATGCGCTTTTCTGGCATTAACCCGACAGCTGCCATATATGTGGAGCCGACTGTCTTAATTTTATCAATAGCGCTGAATCTCTCCTCTCCCAATAGCTAAAACACATTGTACATAAGTATTTTTATAATTTATTTTTTTAAAAGGAATAACCCGCTAAGCCTCTATTTTAGAGGCTTGTCAGTAGGTGGGAAAGAGGGGATATGGAAGGAGGTAGTGAAAAATTCACCACAACACCCAGACCAATTGAGAAGAAAATCTTTCATGGATTTTTTTCTTGTAACAGGCGGAAATCGAACCCGCGACGCCAGTTTTACAGTCGGCACGACGTAAAATGACACATTTTGATGACATGCATATTTTGGAAATACACATGAATCAGGTATCGAGTTGTGGTCCCATGGCTAGTGTCCAAAGTTTCCAACCCCAGTCTACCACAACTCGATTCCTATTTTCTAATAGTGACTTATTTACAACTCGTTGAAAATGGCCCTCAAAAGTGAAAAGTTTAGATAAATCATAAAAATGGTAATATTTATTTTATTAAGTAAAAAATAAAAGGAAATTGAATTAGAAATTTACCTTTGTAATAAAAAAAATGGCATACATGTAATAAAGAAGAAAATAACTCTGCAACATTTTTATGATCTTCACGTAGCATTGAATGTGTATACATGCATACTTCCTTTTATGTGATTTTTGAAAGAAATCGACACTATTGGACCATAAATAATTCATAAAACATATTCAAATGAAATATGCAATTAAAACTATACACCTAAATAACTTTTTTGCAATAGATGTTTCTGTGTTTCGCAATAGCTTTAATTTATTTTAAATATATTAAAAGATTTCTAAATTTAAAGCGAATTTTGTACATTTCATATGCGTACAAACCTCGTCAAAATCTGCGATGATCTCATTCAGCAGGCGAAGGCACTCCATCCCCTGGTTGTTCCCGTCCAATTCCATGTAGAACTCGTGGTAGTTGGTGATGGAGGCAAACACCACGCCCACACGGCTGTAGGACTGGTGGTACAGGTCCTGGGACAATGTGTTCTGTACGCGTAAATTACGCCACAGAAAGAAAAACACCCAATCATGAAAGCATGCACCGACCAACCTACGGGGGCTTTAGTCACAAATGGCGATGAAACTAGGAATATTACATTACCCAATACTGGTTAGTGAGAGTTCTAGAATGAGAGAGTTTCCATGGTTTACTCTGGTTTATGATGATGGAAGATGTGACCCATTTTTGTCTAATAAAGTATTTTATTACACTTTCTAGTAGTGAATCAATTTTAACTAAATTGAGGAACAATTTATTATAAAATTAATTTATATACTTGTAGGCATAGGAGGAGAATTAACCGCCCTACCTTTGAGTTATTATTAAAAAAGTAGGTAAAAAATCATCGGGTTTTTTACCTTTGGGTTATTATTTAAAAATTAGGTAAAATTCATCGAGTTTTTTTTCATAAGCTTTCTCAATAACAATACTTATTTACAATGTACCAGACACCATTTTTAAACAATATACTAATTTCTGACCCTTTTTTTATATCATTTGTAAGTCAAAGGTTCTCAACATAAGATGTCGGTGGACAATTTTTTGTAATAATATTCTATTTAATTTTTTTCAAATATATTTTGTATTGAATGTAATGCAAATGAGGTAGCCAGCGATTGTTGGTGTTCAAAATGAACACCCCAATAGGCCCCGAGTCCTACTGTGGGTTGCCCAAATGTACTCCTCGTAACGAAATTAGGTCATGAGCCAGGAAGCAGAGCGTAAAGCTCTGGCAAAAAGTATCTCATCAACACCACGCAAAAGAACTGATAAAGGGGTTCTCACAAAGGTTTACATTGGACCTAATTAAACTCGATTGAAATCAAGTGAGAGTTATCACTAGAGCCTGCAGATTAAACAAACACCTTGTTAAAATAAACCTTTTTGAAACTTCAGAAAGATGCAGTTCTATAGTGCAGATGAGGATTGCATATGCACATTATATGTGAATGTGATGCTTTACATCATAAAAGGAACCTCATCCTCGGGGGAAACTTGAGGATTTGAAGGAGCTTGCCCCTATTTAATAGCCTGATACTTTACGGATTTGGGTTTGGAAGAGGGGATTTAGGAAAATGAGAACTCTCGTCTTTCCCACAGAAGCCAGGCTCATTATGGACCTGGGCTTGGAGGGCGAGAAGTATTCACAAAGATCCGTCACAATAGATCTTTACAGATCGCAGTGATGTCAGAAGCTTGTATAGTCACTGACCCTCACTTCAGCTATTTATTAAATCATAATGTAACTCAAAGACGAAAATGTTTGTATATTAAGTATACATGTACGTAGGAATATAGACCTAAACAAAACAGTAACATACAATTAATAAAATTATGCCAAGTGTAGTGATGGTTTTAAGAGTACCGCAAGATATTTTATCCCCTAAAAGCACAAGAAGAATGGAAAGATGGTTCTCAAAAATGGGTCACTAAAGCCTCATGAATCTTGTTATACAATGAATGAATTAGAGAAATTCAACACCAGGTGCATTAAGTTAAAATGGCAAGGTGGTGATCAAAACATTAATGGTTAGATACAACATGAGCAAACTGGAATAAGAACAGAAATAATATGTAACATTTCCCAATACGTCGCCCTTCATGACAGAAAGGCATAGGTTAGAAGATGGATTCGATGGATGGTTAGTGGCAATAAAAGAATACTGAAAAAACACACTTCAAACAAAGAAAATCAGTGCAGTCAAAAAATTTAAACCGCATATCACATAGCAACATAAATTCAAGTCACTTTCTAAATAACTAGTAGGTGTTTCAATAATTCAATTTATTTAAATCTTAGATTATTTGTTCTTTTAATATATATATTTTTTTAAATATGATTAACAGATAATTTTATTTCTATAAATTTAATTTAAATACATATTTAAATTTATAATTCATTTTGTTTGATTAAATGAAACAATTATACAAAGAAGCCTAAGAAAACATTAAATACTTCTATTATTTAAATTGACTAAGTAGGAATTAGGAAGTTCAGGGGTTTTTAAAATTTTTGTTAATAGACTAACCGAAAAAATTTGTAGAATTTTTATAAGTTTTGTATTTCTGAAATAACTCAGGGAGTGGCGTCAGAGGTTCTCTACCGCTTATTGTCTGTCAGTTCTGCCGATCGGTTCGTTGGTAAGAAAACCGGATATCTTTCAGAGCTCTCTAATCATTGGTTGATTCATATGAACCAGTGACGTAGTTCAAAGTAATCCATTTTTATTTTTTTTTTTGTAGATTTTCAAGAAACTTTGCAGTACAATCTAATGCTCTAATTTTTACAGCGCGCAAGAAAACATTTTTGTATCAATTTTCCATAGGACTTAAGTTCCTCATTGGATCGTGGATTTTATGTTTGTACAGCGGGGCTGCGAACTGCGCACCACAGAAGTGGCACAATAAAATAAATGTTTTTACGTATCTCGAAATAAACTAAAATAACGAATATTGAAACAGGTCCTAGATTCATAATTCTTTAATTATTAATATCAATGACAAAAGACAACAATAAAAATTACTAGAAAGATAATGCTTAACCCGTGTCTGAACTTGGATATTTTCTCCGTAAGAGACTCTACAAATTCCTGAGTAAATTTTGACATATTGCACTAATTTGAAACATCTTATTCGTCATCAAACTGGCTTTAAAATTATTGCGACAATGTAAACATAAATTAGCTAAATACGTAAGTGATTTAATATGATTATAGATACAAGGAATTTAAATAATGATTTAGAACTACGGACCAAGGGCACAAAATTGGTGAACAAAACAATTAGGTACCAACTTTAATATTCTGTATCTATAAAATTTTTAAATTACCAAAAATACTTCCTTACACATCTACAAAAAAGCTAGTGGAATAAATGGTATCTAGAGCGTCAATTTAAAAAAAATCTGAAAACACAGATGAGTACAAGGTAGACACAATGATTTAAATTTCTTATACTATGTATGTCAAATGCCTATACAAAAAATTCTTAAACTACGTATACAAGGATTATGTATTTTTATTTGTGCAATAATATATCCGCCTGGATACAGACATATGAGTGATGATAAATATCTTGAAGGGAATCGAACCCAGGACCTCATACGTGGCAGTTAAACACGCTAATCACTACATTACAAGACGGACAAAGGACATTACAAGTTAATTTTTTAATTTTAAATAAAATAGTCCAAACATCGGTGTTTGCTGAACAATAAATAACGCTGTTACAAAAAACTCCATCCAGACTGGAATTCTTAATATATTCCTATTCAGATCTGTCGGTCTAAGTATAATCAAGTACTAACCATGTTGGTACGAAACTGGTTGTCCAGGAAGTGAGTGGCCACGTGCGCCGGCAGCAGGTTAAAGAGGATCCTCTTGTTGCTGGTCTGCAGAGCATCCATGTCCCTCTTCTCTTGCCTGGCCTGGGCCTGCCAGAGGAAGTCCAGCCGGGCAGTCCACTCTACCTGCCGCGCATGGAGCACTACACCCAGCGCTAGCCCTACCACCTCCACACAGGAAACTACACCTGATGGCACTATGGATCTGAAATGCAACGGTTCATTTTGTGAAAAGATCAATCGGAATTATTTAGTATTTATACTTTGTTTTTCTGGATTGTAAACTTTAACCACGCATCACATGTTATTATAATTTAATTGACTTTGCTAGATGTTTTTTTTTGTTAATTATTATGGCTTAACACGGGCACAGCCTAAAAAGCCTTAATGAATATTTAAACGATTGTAATTTTGAACGAATAAATAAATAAATTATGTACCTTTATTAAAAACCATACATCGAGAAACTTATATGCCTTGGCAATCTAACATTGTAACAATTCATCAGAAAATAAATAGATTTGTCTGTAGATTCAATTCTTCAATGGCGAGTGCCATATTAATATGACGCAAAAAATATGCCATACTGTTACGTGTGATTTAGGCTGTGGGAACTCACATAGAAACCGATGCCCACCTACCTAGAAACCGATGCCCATCGTCTTAAGGACAGAGCAGAAGGCGAAGCATATATTTTCTGTATATAAACAATAAATAATCAAAGCATTCAAATTGCTGATTACATAGCACGGATTTCAAATATCTGATAGTCGGGAAAGTAAAATATGATATTAATTTCTCACTTGAAAAAAAGAGAACTACTAAAAACAGCCATCACTCTTGTGCTCCATTACTGAATCTGCATTATATTATTCAACATGTAATAAACAAACATAGAAGCATGGGACTACACTGGCAGTATCAGGCATAGAAGAAACATTCACATTCTATCACTTCTTCACAATATTTTAAATAATCCCACTTTTCCCGTTTATCTGAGAGAGCTCTTCTTACCTCTATCATAACATGGTTTATCTTTTCATTCTAGCAACGAGAGAATCATTTTAATACCCATTCACCGCTTTAATTTTTTTGCTACGTTTTTCACAGTAGTAGTTGCTCGATTCTGGAATAACCTACTCACTAATGTCAGAGACATCTTTATTTACATTTAAATCAGGACTGAAATGTCACTATCTAAATACTTGAGTTTTTACGTTTTCCTCCTTCTTTCTATCCCATCCCCCATAGTATAGTGTAGATTTTTAGTTTATTTTTATTCCTTTAATTTTTTTGTTTGTTTATATACATACATAGAATGTTCTGTTTTATAATAAAAATATAAGTATGATAATATACCTAGATGTCCATATACTTCAAACTGAACGGTTTGGGTAGATAGGAAGAAATTACCTATTTAATTTAATTTCAATGCCTAATAAAAGAAAGGCAATATGCCCGCCCCTATATGAATATAAAATGTGTATGTATTAGTGTTAAATAAATAAACATTGTTTCTTTCTGTCTCTAACTAGGGAAAGAGGTCCCAGCATCAACAATCATA
Source organism: Micrasema longulum (assembly GCF_059751315.1). Lineage (NCBI taxonomy): Eukaryota > Metazoa > Arthropoda > Insecta > Trichoptera > Brachycentridae > Micrasema > Micrasema longulum. The sequence continues at coordinate 108,933 of NW_028277544.1, forward strand.
AAATTTTACAAGGCTCTGACTTTGTACATTTTATAAATGATTTTGCTTTGGATTAATTACTCAATTCCCACCCCTCTGCACCCAGTACCAATTGAAATCAGTATGATTACTCAGAGAGATGTAAAAAAAATCATCTGTCTACTTACACAACTGGCAAGGCTCATTCTACGATGCTCTCTCTATGGTCACTCCGAAATTAAAGCCTTAAACAAACCATCTTCACCCAGTTGTTTAAATAAAAATCAGCCTGAATCTACTTACCCCACGATTCGATCATAGCACTCGAAGAGGTGGTTGTGTGTTCCCTGCATGAGCAGCAAATAGCCAGCTGTCATGACAGCCAGAAGAGCTCCCTTAATTAGGATGGGCAGACGCAAGAACACCGCTACTCCGAGCAGGGACAGGCAACAGGAGAGCGAGATGTAAAGAGGCACGGGACAAGCGCGGTGGTCTGCCCACGAGTACTGTTGGCTGGTCAGGGTGGCATTCTGTTCCGAGCATGACTCCACTCTTCGACAAGTAAACTGGAAACAAATATAACACTGATGGCCAAGATTTCTCTACAGTTTGTGCTTGATAATAATCGTTGATTGGGGCTGTGATACCTCATCATCATCATTATTACATATCCATTCACTAATTGGAGCATATGATATCCACAAAGAGCCTTCAGGCATCTCTGTTCTTCTGATTCACACCCTAGATTCTTCCGAAACATCCATTTTCACAACTCAGTATTTTGCTGTTTTGGGCCCTAGTGAGGTGCCATGATTCGCATAGGTTGAGAAGAATAGGTGTTATGCGGGCGTTATATAAGTGACCTTTGGTACTCATTCACTTAGTAAATATCCGATCTCCAGTCACCTTTCATACCCTTGAATATGGCGCCTGCATTCCTAGGCGGGTTTTGAAAAGCTAATGAAGCAAGCTAAGTGATACCTAAAAGGGTTTTAAAAAGCTATACACTTGTCTTACCACAAATCGTGCATGGCTAGCAGCAGCGCCAGCATGCCAGCCAGCCAGACAAATGAACACTTCCTCATTTTACGAACTAATTGCATTCTCAATATTTACCACGTTGACCTGCGCCACGGTGTAGATGAGCACAATGGTGAAGGCCGTGACAGCGTGGCGCAGCGGGAAGGAGCGCGCGAGATCCCACAGCAGCCAGCGCAGGCGCACGGCCAGCAGCAGCGCCAGCACGCCGGCCAGCCAGGCGAAGGCTGTGAGGAACAGCAGCAGCAGGATGGTGGTGCGCGGCAGCACGGCGGCCTGCAGCAGTCCCACGGCCACCAGCACCACGAGCCCGCACGCCAGCGAGCCCACCCAGCCGCCGTCCACGTCCGCGTGGTACTGGACACAAAAGGAGAGAGTTTAGTTTGAGTAGGTATGAGTGGTGGCAAAAATTGCTTTGCAACCAGTAGTCTTTGGGTAAGTCTGCTGCTTTTGGGTGCGCCGCCGGTGATCGGCTTTGAGTGTCACCTGGGGGCGTTCTGGTGCTCCAGAGAGTAGATACGAATGTTTCCTATCACTTTCGACATAACTGGGTAATGGATTTATTTATTTATTCATTTTATTTATACTTCCCCATGTCCATACCTTGTAGACGATGAGAGGGGGGTTTTAGAGCGACAGTGAAAGGGACATTGAAGTTGTAAATGCAAATATTTGTTCGCGCTTTTCCTTACTGAATTTGGTTAGTAGAGGAAGAAATATAATCCATTCGTAATGAAAAAAAAATCGCTTGCGAAGAAAGACATTTAGTCTTTAAAATGAATTTGGGTATGTGGTGGATGCTTTCAATGGACACAAAAGGAATAATCATGATTTATTTATACCTATTTCAGACCGATTTTCCAAAACGATTTTTGGATGTGAAATTCCTATTAGGTTATTAACTTGTCGGGTAGAATCCAAAAACGAGCCGGAAAGCTATTGCCAAACCTGAAATGACTTCCATATGCGCGAAGACTGGATACTTTCGATCTCACAATGCTGCAGGAATGATGAGAAAAGAGTGACATGATAGAGACGTACAGCCAGCACACCATAAAAGCAATTGCATGCTTGCAATTCAGCATGACTTATTACAAGAGATTATATAAACATTTTAAAAATAAATTTTCTTAAAAAACGAAAAAATTCATGTAAAATTCTATAATACCTGTGCTTCTTTGTTGGTATCCTTAAAACATAGGGTGGCCAAGTTCACGTGGGTGGATTTCTCTCGATCCACACTACGGGCTTCTATGGCCTGTGCCAGGTACTTGTTGACTCTGTTGGAGGGTTGATGGTATACAGAAGAGTGCCGCTTCTTCAGTGGCCTCTTAAACTTTTCCGTTACTTTATTCTGAAAACCAAAAGAGGGTTGTTGACACAAACAAAAATTAAATTCAGATTTGGTAAGGGAATGTCTACTGATTGCATTTGTGATATAAATTTATAATCTAACAAACATATTTACACGAAACAAAGTAACACATAAGTAGCTATGTAAAACTATTTTAATTAGACATTTAATTGGAATAAAAGGAATTTCATTTAGTACCTACTCATGAAATCATATTTTAGACTAGGTAAAAAAAAGGTAGGTTTGAAAACCTCATATATTTTTGTTATAATTTAAATTGGACTCGATAAGTGTCAATTTAAAGGGTTTATTTTTAAAGAATATTGAAAATGACTCCATATATATGTTCGACATACTACATGGTATAATCGATGTTCCATCATTACTGGGACAAGTAAAATTCAATATTCCGACTCGTAGATTGAGAAACAATGAAGTACTGTTAATCGATCAGCATAGAACAAACTATGGCCTAAATTCTCCAATGACCCGCCACAAGATCTGGACTTTTTTGGTTTAAGTTTACAACGATTTAAACGAGCACTAAATAAATAGTCCAGATCTTGTCTCGATGTCCCTTATGTTTGTCAATGCTTCTTTCTTTTTTTTAAATGTTTTAAACTATTCTTTTATTGTAATATTTAAACTTTATAAAATGTATACATGGACAATGTCCGTTAATAAATAAATAAATAAAATCAAATACTTTTGAAGAACAAAACTGATATTGATAGGTTACTAGTAGAAGTAGTAAAGTATTTCATAATTTTATAAATCTGACATTGAAGTAAAAAGATTTGTCTGAACTATTTTATTAACTTATTATATTTTCAAGAAAGGAAAAAAGATTTTAAATCATTTCACAAATAAAATTGACCTAAAGATTTGAGAAGTTTTATCATCACATTATTTGAAAACAACTGTCATCAAGCGGAGGCGATACGGTTGGCTTGGCCATATGCTGCGGATGCCTCCTGAGAGCCTTAACCACGCTTGCCTACTTTACAAGGCATTAGGTTCTCGATGTCCTGGACGTCCACTGCTGACTGTTCGTCGGCAGTTTATGCCAGAACTTCGGGACGAGAACCTGATTTGGGAGGACGCACAGGAGCTGGCAGCCGATAGAAATGCGTGGAGATTCTTTGTGGATACCATGTGCTCGAACAAGGGGGCGGATATGGAATAATATTTGAAAAATAATCTAAAAGATTTTGGTCTATAAAAAGGGTGCAGTTGATTTGACAGAAATCAATTTGACAATTAAAATTTACTTTCCCGCGTTGACTTTACCAGTTAGATTGTTTAACCCTTTGGCTGCTAAGCAGTTTTTCAAGAATCTAATCAGATATGCTATAATTTATATTCATTTTTGAAATTGCAAAGAATACGTTGTTTTCCAAACACACTGCTGTTTTTAAAATTTATAACTAATTCTAACAAAACAAAATCGTTTCATTTATAACTAGTTCAAGTAAAATGAAGTAAGGAAAATAGACAATACCTGCCGAAATTTTGATCACCCATCACATCGTCATGCAATGGTTGTAAACCCTTTCCCACTTGTAAATGAAAACAAACTTTTTTTCAAAAATGATTCTCGCACAGCGAGGTGCATCATTTTGAACGTAATTTTTTAATCCACTTTATTATCTTCATTTTTTGTTGATTTTCAATTTAAACATTGAACATTAACAAAAATCCTTAATTGCAAATTCAACTTTACAAACGATAACGAAAGTTTCTTTACTATTAGCGTTCTATTTTTCTTTTTTCGAAGTTTATTTTTGTTACTGACGTAGGTACTTACTTTTGAATAACGTTGAACTATTTGGATATTTTATTTTCTTTGTTTTATAAAACTTATCTGGAGTTGCTCCATATAAATGCATTAGCAATAAGTTTTTTTTTTTAATACCGTAGTTGGCAATTATATCTTTGTTTTCACGTGTTGAATTTAATATTTTTTTGCAAGTGGAGTGATACGGAGAAGCCCTAACCAGTGCTTTTTCGACATTGTATTCAAAATTGTAAAAAACTATAATTGGCCTTATAATTATTTTAGTTTGCTTGTAAATATGTTTTTTTGCAATGGCTGTTGTTGTGGTAGCATGCACGGTATACACTACTTTACGGGGTGGATTTAAATTAATAATTCCACTTCTTTCAAAAACAGTAACTAGAGAAATCAAATCGATTATTTAATAATTTATTTTTATTTTTTGGAAATATTTTATACCACTGACGGGAAAAGGCAACAGCAAGTTCCTAAATCTATTTTCCTTTTAGGGGATTATAACGTCAGCAACAATCTGGTTAGACTTTTATTGACCGGATTAACAACAACAATATATTGTTGTTTAGCAGTCTAAGGGTTAATAAAAAATATGTATATTACTCGTATTATTTTTTATTGATATATCTTTAAAATTCAATAACAAAAATTTAATCTGTAATATTTATTCTGAATTTCTGTTGCTCAATCACAGATGTTTATCGACATGGTTAAAAAGTCCTTAAAGAACTTGACCGATCACGACGGAACATGATTAATTTATCGCGTTCACGTGGCGTTTATTGTATATTATATACATATATAGCGCATAGTGCATACAATGACAACTTTATAAAGCAAATTTATTTAACTTTACTTGCGGTTTTGGAGTATTTTCCGTCTTTATTAAATAAATATAATAATTTACCCTAATAATATTCAAATACAATTTACACGTCGCATTATTTATTAGGTGTTGTCACGCATCAGGTTGAAGTGTGGCAATATTTTTAAAAAATCCTGATTGATAAATTTTAATCAATGTTCCATTGTAATCGCTAAAATGATAAACAATTGCGGTGAGAAATTTTTATCACGTCTGAATGACAGATTTTCTGAAATTATCTTAAAAAAGGTAGATATTAGATGAAAGAGACAAACTTTTCTAAAAAATGGTTTAGGTACTAATATGTATTAAAAAAAACTGTGGAAAAACTTACTTAGTTATGATAAACAGTACATAATATTTTTTTTGACTGGGAAGATAGTTCAGTAGACATTCCGCTTACAAATCAGTACTTGATAACATTTTTAGTACGCAACAAGAACATGCATTTTGCCCAGTCTTAAAGCACCATGTTAGGACATTAGTATTTGTAGATAAGTTACTGCAAGCTTCTCCATGCCCAGCAAAACAAGGCATCCCGCCACAATTCATGCTGATAAAATAATTCATTAGTATGGCCATAACCTTACAAACAAAACTTGTGCACTTTTTAAAAACATGTTAATAAATTGTAATTAGTGCTATTGTAATCTCACATCAAGGTATTAAAATCAAACAGCAATCTCTATTTAGAGAAAAACACAAATATACGTCTTATTGGTCAATTCTTGATACAATTAAGATTTAATTAATTGCAAGATAGGCAAGAGCAGTTGAAGCACAATTAGGTATGAAGTATTTGATAAAAAATAGAGGAAAATTGACTCAACATAATTTTTTTTTTTTTTAAATAGGTGAAACGGATAGCTTTATTTGATCCTAACAACTTCACGTGAGATCATTAAACATGGAGGTACTCAATGTTGTCGAGTCAATAAACAATTTATTTCACATAAAGTAAAAACATTTATCTTACTATAATTTTACTGTTTTTAACAAAATATAAAAATGTTATAAACATAAAGAAATCTAAAAAAAATGTTAAATTCGACTACACAGTAAATTTAATTATTATCTACCGAATTAATAACTATTAAAAATGTATATATTTTTGGGTGCAAGATGTAAAAAAAGGAAATACCAAATTAGGGCGCTACGATAAGGTACTGGGGCTAATTTTATTGACAAAATATAAACATGAAATCACAACATTGAGAACTTTCTCACACAAGTATTTATAAAAAGCAGAAGCGTAAAGATAGTTTAAAAAACCAAGAAATATTGTAATTAGAATAGCGACGTAGATATTTGAATGGACAAGTTTGAGAGTGCGCGAGTTACAATATCACTCGGTGAATTAAACAGGAAGATTTGGATACACCTTTAGAATGAAGGGAACTCGGGAAAGGAGGAATACTGTATTGTGTTGTGTATGTATATGGCCGTCTGTAATTTGAATGTCCGTGCGAACTCATCAGTGTTATATTGCGTACATGTGTACAAGATTTGTTTACTAATTCGTAGCTAATTCGAAAGATTCGGGAAAATTAGATAGTTAAGATGAATCGGAAAAAAGGCGAACCGCATTTGTAGTTTAAAATAACGAAATAAAACCATTCCATATTCAAAATGGAGCGATATACTGGTGAGTAAATTATAATAAAAATAACTCGAGGTGAGAGACAAACCGCAGTAATTATTCAGACAAATACAAAAAGAAAACCATCCCACATTCAAAACGGAAGGAAACAATAGCGTTAGGGTTGATAAACCGGCGGCGGTAGGTACATTGGCGGTCTGATAGTAAAGTGTGGACGATGAGTGTGCAATGGAAGCGTAATTGGCCATGGTGGCGTCAAAGGTGTCGGGGGCGACGGGGGCGGCGGGGGCGCAGGGGGCGGCGGGGCAGGGGGGCAGCAGACTCACGGCCCGCAGCTGCAGCACGGCCTCCGCGCTACCCGGCTCCGCGTGCAGCGCCCTCTGCAGATCCAGCACCTGCCGAGCCCGCCACGCAACACACAACACACTCCGAGTTAGCATCTCCCACCGACTCCTCTATATTCCTTTCTACTCCCTACTGCGTTCCATCAGAATTGGTTTGTACAGAGTCTAGACAAAAGATTGATTCCGCGTATACTTGTAATTTTAATTTATTCGATGCGTTTATGTACATTACAAAACATATATTTCGAGGATTCAAATGGTTGTGGGCGTTGAAGCTCCTACCCCAGTCGGAGATAGACGGAAGACACGAGGTTGGAGTTCAATGCGTATTTAATACATGGCAAATAAGTGTTTTTTTTATTTATTCATTTACTGCACTCGGACTAGATGCTGGAACGGATTTGCTGCACGACTGGGTTGAACTGACTTGGTTGGGCTGACTGGGCGTTACCACGCCCTGTGGTCTCTTTATGGGCCGCGTTCCTTTGTTCTTCATCCTCGATGGCGGGAATGAAGTGTGTAATGAATTTAATGTGGTGCAGGACATTGATCTCATGTAGACAGACGTTTCATGTGCAATACTGTTATTTTATCCAATAGGAAACGTTTCTTCTTGCAGTCGTTGCTCTATATTTCAGGTGAAATCATTGCACTTCTGTCATCAATCAATAGACTATGACCCCCACAAACATAACATGAGAAAAATCAAACTTTCACGGGCGAGATTTTTTATCAACTATTTTTTTACAGAAAATTCGCCATTAATTCCACACACTGTTCATTCCACTGTGGCATACCACATACTAAAGAACATATCTTTCGGGGCTAAAATGCAGTAAACGCAACCATATTTACTTAAAAACAGGAGGACTGAGCATCAGTTGAAACAGTTCTGCTTGCAGATGAAGCTTATTAGAGTAAAAAATGTGGGGTTTACAGTTTACACTTACACCTTACTAATTAAAGATTTGAGAAGGACGCATTTTTTTATCAACCTAAAATGTTAATATTTGAAATATATGTACTTTTATCTTTTAGTAGATTCTTACGGCAAAAAACAAACCGACAATTCAATAATGTATTGTATTATTCAAGTTTGTTTATTGGCGATATTCGAAGGACATTTTTTTGGAAACTGACTTTTAATATATGTAGTTTAATAATGTTTCAGCTGCCGTTATCACTACACCATACAATGCCATTCTAGTGGATCTATGGGACTCACCCGGAAACCAGTGCCCACTGTCGTTTGACCTACTATCGTCTTAAGGACAGTGCAGAAAGTGAATAACATACATTTCCTGTATGTAAACAATAAAATATAAAAACATCCAAAATACCCATTACCTAGCGCGGATGTCAAATTCCTGACAGTCAGGGAAATAGAAGCCGTGACCCTTACAATGAACAGTCAGTATTAAATGGGTTTGTCAGCCAGTAAAAAGTCAGTTAATCAGTCAGTAAGTCTGTAACTCTCATGCTCCATTACCGATTCTGTATATTATTCAACATGTAATAAATACACATTGAAGCATGTTATTTTTTTCTGTCGCCTCCAACTGGGGTAGGAGCTCTCTGCATCAAACAAGCCTAAATCCTACAGTTCTAACAGTAACATTTTTATCCAGAATAATTCATTATAACTAGCCGTTTTGACATAAGTTAGCCACACGGAATACTCATATAACTCAATTTTAAAAACCTTGCCTGACTTTGTTTCAAACCAATTCTGCCATAATATTTTTTTTTCGCAATATTCAAACATGTGTTCAGAATTTCATTGCGGTATTAAACAGGTGAATTTATATCATTGTACAAACCAAGTTAAATTAATAAAACAATTGTTAATTACACTTTTTTGTATGATTTAAAATAAGTTTTAATGGAAATACTGAGTTAGCTCAGAGTGGTAATATAAATAACTTCATATTACAAACATGTTTGCCAATATTCAATATTAATAAATAAATGGAATCGAAAAATTATATTTAATATACAAAGAAGATTTTTTATTATGGTCAAAAAATATTTTTCACTTTTCATAATTTATCCACTCACTTTCAATGTAATTAAAAATCTGATATGGAACATAAAGTACACATAATATGACTAAAATCAATTTGGAAAAAAAACCCTTGAAAAACATTTTAAAGGAAATACGAAGGCTTTGCTTTTGATGAATATAAGATCTTCAAACAAAATAAAAAAGTACCTCATTAGTACTTTGTGGTAAACATGTTAAAAGGTGATTAATAAATGTATTTTATATGTATGTGAGTAAAATAAATCTGTTTGAAAAGATTGTGTCCCATTGAAAAGTCTCTAGACTTTGTGGGTAGCAATTTTTTTTATATGTTACTAATACAATAAGTAAACGCCGTTCTGCAGCACTGAAAGTAAAAAAATCGTAATACATGGGGAAACTCTTTTTACGTTTTTTTTTATAAATACACGTTTTTAAGATAATACAGTATAAAAATGAAATTAAAAAATTTAGAACATTAATTTAACAATGCATAATAGTAACATAATTAAACTATTCGTTTTTGTTTAATTAAACTATTCGGTTTTTAATTAAACTATTCGGTTGTCATAATTAAACTATTCGGTTTTGTTATAATTTGATGGGTGTAGATATATCGGATGAATGTCAAAAAATGAAGTTTCGGGATAGAACGTTCTTAAGTTTTTTTTAAAGAACTTAAGGCTGTAGTCTGGTAAAACGAACGCAAAATCAGGAAATCAAACGATTTTGCCATTTTAAAACAAATGTTTTTTCAAATCGCGTTCAAAAAAAAAAAACATAAATTAGAGAAGAACAATTTTTTTAAAGGTATTTCTGTTGAAAAGTATACTTATATAATATACGCCATTTCAAATTTAGACTAAACTTAGGTATCTGGGATCTCAATAAAGACTCAGTATTGAACAAAAATTTGTTGTAATAATTTGAAGATAATAAGTTGAACATGAAAGTGGTCGCAGCTAAATTATAATTTTTTGATTTTGAAAAGAAATACAAGCATTTTAAATCACATACATTTTTGTGACATTTTCTTTTATTTCTATGTGAAATTATGCCTTCAGTTATACACCATTTTTTTTTTTTATTGAAATACTTTAGTTGAAATCTTTTTTTACAGAATTGTATTTTTTTTTTTTAAAAAGAAGATAATTCTGGTTGTAATATATCATTTATAACAACATCTTATTTACCTTCAGACCCTGCCCTTTTCGTTTTTCTTTTAAAGTATTACTTTCGGTTTCGATTCTAAACGTCACGCCTGACTGGCGGTCGAAGAACGACTAAATATTAAATACACATTGGGCACGAATGTGTAAAAACCTTTCAGATAAACATTGTAAAGAGGATTGTGTAACTTTTCATAGGTAAATATTTGTTCATGAGTGATTAACAAAGCTTAAAATAATTAATATATAAATATAAATATAATTTTTTGTAAACGTTAAAATACGCCTTGCGGCGCAATTGCGAAGATCTTTTTAGTTACAGGGATGCACTGATAGAAATACGTTTTTAAAATACAACAAACGTGATGTAATATTATTTTTGCATTCCCCAAAATCCAGTGAAAAGAAATTAATGGGTCAAAATTCTAAGGAATTTAAGGGAAGAATCTGATTGTGATCCTCCAAAAATCAATGTTGATTGTAAACATTAAAATACAACATTTTTGATGAACCAAAAATGAGTATCCTCCAATTTTTGGTAGCATATACATGATCTTCGATATCTGGTGTAAACAAACTCAGTAACTACGTGTACGTTTTCATGTCACTACATAAAAAATATTTTAATCCATAGAGCATGTCTATGTATTAATATGTCAAAGTTTAAAACACAAAAATTTACACCCATCCTTTGTATTCTGTACACTTAATTTTTAAATATATTCTTGACATGTTGTATTTTTCGATAAAATCAAGGTACAATTAATAAATAGTATACAATTCCATATTTTCAAGCCCCGAAATGATTTTTCATCATCATCATCATTCCCTTTCAGCACCTAATGGTGCATAGGACGCTGCATTGGTACACCAATCGCGGCGTATCTTGATCGTTTTTGTTACAGGTAAGATGATCAGTCTTACGCTTCAGGTACCAGTCCAGGGACCGTGAAATATTCTAGTGTGAAAACACCCTTTTAAATAAATATGTCAAATCAACCATGTCGGGAATCGAACCGAGACCTCTTGCATGGTAGGCAAATGCGCTGACCATTACACCACGAGGCCGACAGTGATTTTTATACAAGGAAAATTTTCCACCATTTTTCTTTATTTAGTATACTTTTTCAACACGGTACTGCGTGGGACGTAAACGCCGTGTAAAAAGAGATTCCGATGCAGGTATCTTATTGAAATCCACAAGCACCTAACAGGATAAACAATTCATAGTTGCATAAAACTAAATTTCCGTATAGAGATTCTCTTAAAAATCCATACATATTTATAACATTATTTTTTCCCCTTAGTAGGCGACCAAACGTGAAAAACTTACTTCAGCATTCTTGATTGGGTTGTGTTTAAGATTAGTAATTTTAATTATAATAATGAATACTAATTTAAAATAGAGCTTGACGAGTATTTTCGATGAAAAACATATTTAACAGTAAGCCTTGTAATCTGTATTACTTCAAGGGCAAAAGTAACCACTCCATAAATGAGTTGGTGTCATTAACCTGACTAGGAACAGTATAAAGACAAAACTACAGGGTAACATAATTAACATTACATTGTGCCGAATACAAAAAGAATGAAGAATTGTGCACCACAATGCGAGCAACAATCAATCCTTAAAAGGATGGGATTCGAAGAAACACTCTTATATTTGAACTTTTATCAGTTACAGAGAAAACAGTGTCAAAAACCATTAAAATTTTTACGGGCTTTTCATCCATTGAGTTTTTTTTTCTTCCCTAACAATTAAATAACAACAATTCACAAAATATTGAGTAACATGAAATAAAATTCCAGTGCACTTAAGAATACTGTGAAAACATATAATATTTCAGTCACAGGCTTCAGAAATCTAATATTTACGTGTAATACAACATATATATGTATTTAGTGCAAATAACCAAAATAAGTGAGGGAAGGTGAGGCATGATGACATACTAGAGTAAAACGTATGTTAAAAAAAGTGATTTTCTCTCTAGTATTACCAAACTATTCGGTGTCAGAATTTCAAATTTCCAAGTCATCATAAACCTGTATTTCAGATGACTTATATTGACTAGATAATTGATTTTTTCCATTGTAAAGAAACATATATATCGTCATAGCGCCTTGGAAATCGGCTACCTGCTTTTTACAAAAATGTTCAGGCAGTGTCATAGCTGGGGGCTTGCCAGGCGGGCGGCTACCGGGGGCGCAACTCTCGGGGGGCACACTTTGCAGACCCGGGCCTTCTTTTCTCATTCTCTTCCTAGAAAATAAGTCTTAAGGGTGCAAAAGTCAAATCTTGCCAGGGGCGCTCATGACCCTCTACGACGCTGTGTTCAGGAGACACAATAAACATCGCAGACTTTAACAGAAATGTCTGGGAACGTTGATTTTTTATTTTATGAAAATTGTAGTACGAGGGTCATCCACAGAATAAGGTTACAACATTTATGTAGGATCGAAAAATGCTTGTCTATAATTAAAGTTCACAAATACAAATTATTTTTAAACGTAATCGCCGTCGAGATCGAGATATTTCTGTAGTCGGGACACCAGTTTTTGTATGCCAGTGTCATAAAGATCCACCGCCAATTTAGCTATTTATGGACAGTATTTTTTTTCACGGGGTCGTGTCGATTTTGAGAAGGGAGTTTTATGAAGTACAGCAGAAGAGCGATAAAAGTGTCCGCAATCAAAGCCTATTGAATAAGATAGTTGACAAATTTAGTTTAAAAAACATTAGTTTGCATCTTCGACAGTGTATTCAAAGGTCTTCAAAATCTTACAGTTTTTGGCCGGCCTTCTAAAAACCACAACACTAGTGAAAAAATATTTTTAAAACTTAATAAACATTAGCTTGATAAAGAGTTGCCTTTTCCAGACGAGTTTTATGCTGCTGTTAGGCAAATATCAAACCTCATTGACAAAAATAATGGGTCGACCTTTTAAGAATTTTCATGATTGCAGTGAAGCGATTAAGAAAAGAAAGGTGAAAAACATTGTTGATTTCTAGAGCTTCAAATAAATAACTCTGGCTGCTGAAGCAATTTTGCAAGTTCCAGGAAAAAGAGATGCAGCCAGTAATCCTTTGAGAACAAAAATCCACATCGTCAAGATGAGTAACAGTTGTTAAAATAGCTAGAATTTCACATTTTCATAGACCAATCTCCTATTCGAATGACGAAGTGCTGGCTTATTTTCTTCATGCGAGGTACAGTCCACACATATACTTAGACACAATTTAAAACCAAAGAATTAGGTTCTGATTTGTATTTCATCATACTATCAAGTGCAAAAAGAAAGGTGTTAACCACCACAAACAGTATTATTGTGACCGGAACTAATGCAGAACTACAGGGAATTATTAACCTCACTGTTAAACGCATTTTTAAGGCAAAAGTTATGAGTATTAAAAGTATATTGCAAAAGTTTTGCAGTGTCCGTTAAATATAATATGCAGGTGAGCATATCATGGAAATTCAGGGCATAGTACGCATAAATATACATTTTCTGAACTAGGAAAATATTATGAATACTTATTACTCCAATAAAAAATACAACAACCATATTATACATACCTATCTAATAGATCTAATAGATAGTATCTATCTATAATATTTAATAGATAGTATCTATAGTAAGCACATACATTTGTTTTTATGAAAATGTTGAACATTTTGTATGTTCTTTGTCTTAAAAACCTATTTTTATACATATAGATTAAAAAAAAGTTTTCTTTTTATTTAAAGAATCTAAGGAATTTTTCATGTTTTCCCATGCAGTTTTCCATGTTTTTCAAAAGAGATCTTTTAATATTCCCAACGTATAATTATATTTAACACTTTTAGGCAAGTTATTACTAAAAATAGGTACTAAGCTTGAACAAACAAACTTTTTTTTTAAAAAATGAAGTTACTGGAACTAAAGTAAGGCTAGATCGGTCATTTTTAACACTTGTGTTACGGTCTCAGAAAACTGATGCCATAAATTTTCCGACAGAATGGGTCGTTTCGAACTTCTTGGTGGATGGGGAGGAAGAATGATGCCACTGAAGTAATAGTCTTTTGGATTCTGGGTTAAAGTGACACACTCACGTCTCATCCCCCGTCACGATACACGAGTACAGAAAAGCTTCTCTTTCCTTTGCAAAATGATCCAAAAATTCACGCGCGGTTATCACGTGATTTCGACGGTGCTCAAGTGTGAGCATCCTGGCCACTCACCTCGCACACGATTTCTTCTAACCAAGTTTTTCAGACACAATTTCACCAAGGTAACTTTTGAAATTCCAGGAAAGTTTTCGCGAAGGTCGTCAAGCGTCACACGGCGGTCCTTTTGCACTTGTTCTTAAATTTTTTGCACATGTTCCTCAGAAATCACTGATGGTCTCTCACTCCTTGCCTCGTCGTAAGTATCGGTACCGCCTTCTCTAAACAACCTAACCCACGTTGTGACATTTTGTCGACTCATCACATAACTACCATAAACTTCCACGAGCTTCCGATGAAGATTCGCGGTGGTATTGTTCTGCAGTCAAAAAACAGATGACCGCGCGGATCTCGCATGGTCGGGAGGTGGCGGGAGCGCGCGACGTGCTCTCCATATGAAAAAATTACTGCGACTAAACAAAATGGCCGACAAGCACGAGCGACCAAATAAACTGACCGTTAGGATTCCCCCTACACGTCAGGTGCGCCAACTTTGGAACGAAAAAATTACCGCGGCCTCAGGAGCCTTTGTAACCTTATTTTGTGGATGTCCCTCGAATGTTTATGAAAATTAATACGTTGCGTTAATTGTGGTTAAAATAAAATTTTGGCCATTTTTTGGAGTAAATTTATTTAGACGGTTTCCAAGGCGCAAAGACCATATGTTAGTTGATCTTCCGCTACTTATTAAATATTTTATTTATCAGTTTTTTAAGACTGCAATCTGAAGCATAAAACTGTTTTCTTATTTAAAAATTTAGTTAACCCGATAATGGGTAAAGAATAACAGCTAATGTGAACTAAGAATTCGACACAGGAGAACAATGAGACTAAATTCAGTAATTATAAGAAACAAAATGATCCAGGTTTCTGTTGTTTTTTTCATAAAATCATTATTTATCCAAAATGTTTATGTTGAATGTTTTTAAAAAAATACACTTGTCAATTTGCCATAACACCCCCTACGCACATAATCTGTTTATGTAAAATAACACATGAATTACAGTAATAAAAATCAGAGATCAGTTCTTTTATAGAAAAATGATTTTAAAATAATAAGTTCAACTGATGCAGCGAATCAATATTATTTATATTAATCCGAAAAGTCTCTCGACTAAGGATAGTATTTGTGCATCTTAATTATAACAAATAAACACTGTTTTGCAGCACTGAAACTTAAACATATGTATGACTGGTATTTAAAATTAACCTCGATATATAACCTCGAGATAAATAATCACGAATGCGGTGAAATAATGCAAGAACATTGAAACTATATGTCTTTCTTTGTTGATTTAACCATAGGTATTATTTTATATATATTTTTTTAGGCAGAAATTATTTAATTCATTTAAATTTCAAATAACTCAAATGTTATTTATATGTTACATACATTCGAGTAACATTAAAAAATATGCTAAAGGGTTTGGATTTGAATGTACCCACTTAATGTTTTTGTAAATACAAAAATAATCTGAAGTTTTCAGAACAACATTTTTAGAAGGAGATTTTGCCATATTATGAAAACGTACTTCTTTTTGTAAAATATAAAAAATGAATTAACAAAACACTAGATTGTTCAGTTAATATTATAATTTTTTTCACACGATATAAACAAGATATGATTTGATGGATAAATTATACGGTTTATAACAATAAGGGAATTAATGCAAAAATGTATTCAACACCATAATCATAAAAATTCAGTAAAATAAAATGAAAATAATTTAACAAGCCTTTATGGTAGTGCTGAATTCTCAATCAATATTTTTATCAAAACTTATTGTATGATTTCACTTTTTTGTGTCAGGTAATCAAATACTTTTTTGCATAAAATATATATTGTTTGATGTAAGTACTATTATGAAAAGACTAAATTAATAATTCAGTTTATTCATCGATTATTCAAAGAAATGCTAAAGAGTGGCCACATATTTATAATATAAATATGTAACATATATTTTACATGACATGTGGTACCAACTGTGGTATTTTACTGTGTAAGTTATTTTTTAATTCCCTACTATCTGTATAATAAAAAAAAAACATTTTGAATGTGAGAACTTGTTCATCACAGGTTTAAATAAATTTTGAAAAATATATAGGAATAAATGCCAATAATAAAATAATATAGTAGAATTTTGAAATAAAATTAGAATTGGAAATGCAAAAAAATAAGAGTAGATACTACGATGCAACATTGAACCATGCTTTTAGTTTAGACATACAACATCAAACAATCTAGTCTCATAACAACAGAGTGCGATACATCGGGACTTGCATTCTGGGGTGTTTCTTATTACATTCTAGATGTGTATGGAATTACCCACGAATTACTGTGGATCGACTTCAAAATAAAATTCCATTGTGATTACTTGACAAGTCAGGTTTCATTACTATTGATGGAGAAAAAATAAATTAGCTACATTAGACCCATAATTTGAAGATTTTGATCCACATATATTAAAGGACAGTTTTAAAAATAGATTGAAATCAAACTGCGAAGGAATGAAGAATCGAATCGTAGATTTTAGTTACTACCTCAATCCGAAGGACCACATTTCGATTTTGGGAATATATTCCATACACTTCCAACTTAACAAAAGTATTTTTTTTTTTTTAATTTTATAAAGTAAGAAAGGACATTACTTAATCTGTATATTTTTATCAAAATACTAATTATTCAAAAAAAATATAAATCTCTAAATTAAATAGATTTTTGAAAATATTGTAAATACTTAGTTAGTTTATCTATAAATTGAGAATGAATTAGTTTTAGAGAAGACAATGTATACGTTATAACATATTTGATCATATTTTCATCATAAACACTTCATAAATAGTTACAATTGCCTAAATTCGCTGAAAACAAATAATAATAAGTAAAACGGTCACATAAACAAAGTGCATGTGTGGTATATATAAACAACCAGCGATGTAAACCACAATTAAAATAATAAACAAAGGAATCACAAGACAGTATCAAAAATAATATTAGCTATTTACAAAATAATCCTGGATTCAATTGTTACATGACGTTGCAAAAATTTTGTTAATAACTTAGAATGTTTTTTTTTTTTAATGTGTCTAACTACCATGTCAGTATGGTCTTAAAAGTTATGAAGGAATTAAATCACGTACCACAAATATCAAATTTATTCAGGCTGCTATAAAATGTTTGAATATTTTTTTTGTTTCATCTACTCTTTCATTCAAGTGGCTTTATTATCAACATAAGATTAAGTTTTTCTACTGACATTTCTTGGTGGAACTACATTTTTATTATTATAATTATCAACATTACTTATTTCAAATAACTTTTTTTTCGTCACTATTTTAGTCTCATCAGTTTCGGACAATTAACCAGCCTTATACGAATTATTTGTTGTGGTGAAAACAAAGTAAAAAAAAAAGAGTAAAAATCACAAATTGATTAAAAAATCGACATGCTTTACGGCGTAGATTACGGTGAAAATATTTTGTTTTTCACAAATGTAAAAATTTTACAACTGTGAAAATTTGTTATACTATGTCTCACATTCAACAAATATAACAATGTAGTTTAAATTTCAGCTTTTAAATTCTCGCTTATTCTGAATAATTTATCTTCAACAAACTCATGTATATTAAGCCACTACATTTCAATTCCTTCTTAACTTTTAATGACATTAATTGATCACAGATCAACCAACGAATTTGGTATTGATAAATTCAATAATATCTATCTACACTTTTATCACCCATAATAATTCAATTATCAACACCCAAAATCTACTACCCACACCATTAGACATTATCTTTCTTCGCTACCACTAACTACCACATAATTTCTACTTGAAAATTTCAATATAAATTGACCAGTTAAATAATTTCCAAATAATATTTCATTGAGATCTGATTATAAAATTGTTTGACAAAAAACAAAATTCACACCATTTAGTATTTTCTGAGAATAAGAATTCATACAAATTATAAGTAATATTAGAAAAAAAACATGTTGCTTGTATGTTTATTTGTGCTCGTTCTGTATGAATAAAAATATTGTTATTATCCTAAAATTTATCATAATAATCTTTTTTCCTACCAGAAGGTAGCGTAAAAATCTCATTTCACAAGACAAACAGTGATAGCAATTAAATAAAAATTATATTTGTATGTACTTTTTCCAAAATAGTGTCTAATTCTCCTTAATTTAAGAGAATATTTCCACACAAAATGTACGTTGTTAAAGAGTACATTAGAAGTAAGTATTCAAAAGCTTAAAAAAGAAGCCATGTTTTTAAATAGAAAATCGTATTGTTCAATAAAACTATTTTGTGAAATGAGTTTACTGGTTGCCCGACAAAAAGATTCTTGAAATTTTACAATAGGAAAAAGAAATACACATTTAAAAACGTCACTTTTATGTTACAGTTTAGAAGAATAATTTATAATAATTTTCCCAATAAAAGCGTGAAATAACTCAAACACAATAATGAACCCCGTTTAGTTAATCATATAAATCTCAAAATTTACTGCAAGAGTGATATAACAACTTATTTCATAATTGAGTATAGAGCATTTAAGTATTTCCTACCTTCCTGGCTGCATTCGCTTTCAAGTCTTGGGGAGAGGCGGCCATGTTGGAGAATGGAACGTCCACATTGAACTTGATAGAATGAAGAAGTTGGACAACCACGTTGGATACATTTTTGAAAGACAGTTTCCTTTTTGCTGCGTTACCCATCACATTTCCACCGAGCACCTGTAATTTCAAAAATCTATATAAGATGTCAGGATTGCTAAGGGGTTTTGAAAATTCAGTCAGACTACTCAATCCGTACAGAAGAGATTCATCAAAGTATAAATAGACTATCAAACTAAGCCAATAAAAAAATATGTATCGTATTATCAGCGCAATGATTTTTAAAGTTAACTTTTAAAAGAAACTACTCCCGATGTGACGTCACAAGTTCTCTTGGGTGAGTTCTGCTGATTGGGGAAATTAGCTTACTGTAAATCTGAAATTTATCACAACACTATCATTAGTTGAATCAGAAGAACTAGTGACGTCGGCGTCGTTCAGAGTTGTTCGTTTTTATTAAAATCTTTTTTTTTTCATAGGTTTCCAAGAAACTTAGCTGTATAATTTAATGCTCTTTTTTTATATGAGGAAGTTCAGCGTTTTTTTTAATTTGATTTATTTATTAGCAGACAATTTTTTTTTTTTTTTTTTTAAATTGTAACTTATTATCAGCGCTATGATTCGCAAAAATGCGAAAACTCTATTTTTCAAAGCCACATACTCGTACATTCTTCAAATCCAATCACGGCTAACTATTACATGAATTTATCCCCAGTATGATGTTAAAAGTACTAGATAATCTCCAAAAGATCCCGCATATAATATATGTACTTACTTTTTGATGGAGTAAGAAACATTTTTTGTTGATAACTTTAGTCCGAATGTAACTATGTAGGTATAAATGTATATGATTGTTTTTTGTCTAAATGTCTTACATTCTTAAAGGCCAAGGTAGTTTGGATAAAATTGAAACGACTGACAGTAGAAAATTGTATCTACAATACTGATTCTTTATTTTAGAACTATCAGGCCAACTTAGGTAAAGATTACACAAAGAAAATTGCAGTCAAAGCATGATTCGGAAAATACATATGTGACGTCTTGTGAATACGTATTGATAGGTATTACAACTCCTAAAGGGGTTAAGTCCAGTCATTGTCAGTAAAAATTTCGGCATCCTTGTTTGTATAAGATATATTTCCATTTATCCTAAACATGTAGGTATGTGAGACACATTTTCTGAGAGAAAAAATTGTAAAAATACAAGCAAAAAGAGTAATGTTCGAGACCTTTCTCCTTCTTGGAGGGGGAACGATGAAATATGTGGTAACACTGTGGTCTCTCAAGTACGCGTTCCTGGTCCCCCCTTGTCCCGCTTCAACCTCGTATACTCCTCCCAGGTACTCCAGAGTAGCCTGTGTGATGTGCACTCGCCTGAAACAAAACACATTTAATTATTCATTATTATTCTCACAGAATATATTAGTGGTACCTACTACCTACAACTACGTAACTTCAAAATCAGCAGCACAAGATATAAGAAAAATAAATACACTTATCGCAAATTGCAGCTTACCCCGGTTCTCCTCCAGCTTCCATATTATTGGCCAGGGTGACATCATTACTCCACACATCGTATTGCCATTTTCTCAACCCCAGAACACCACACAAAACGCGCCCAGAATGGATACCAACTCTCATGTTCAGTTGCACATCTGTTGCTTCCACAACGGACCTGAAATATCACGTTCATACAGTAAAACTTTAATTATCCGGAATCATGAGTGCCAGATTTGACTGCTGTTGCGATTGCTTTTGCGACAGCAAATTGGAATTACATTAAAAACTTGCTTAAACGTGTCCGGCGAAGGTAATTCCTCAATCAACTAAAAATTAAAAACTTCTCCTATATTAATTATTTCCTGAAAACGATCTGGATATTTGGAAATTCGGATGACTGGAGTGTGGATGAAGGGAGTTCTACTTTATGCCAAACATTTTTTAAATCATAATTTTTAATATTAATTTGCTTACAATAAGTCCAAAGCGTGAATTAACTCAAAAACATATGAACTAATTATTAATTATTACACCTTCTTTTAGGTAAATTGTACTTTATCACATTTGCCCCTCTATCTTAAATGTATTTATAGCCAATTTATTTTTAGCCAATGACGAAAATTTAAATAAATTGGGAGTACTTCAAAATATTGCCATTGAGAATAGTACTAAAGGAAGGTAGACAATGGGTAGACATAATAAAATAGAAAAAATGCGAGAAGAACTCAATTGGATACCAATAAAAAAGAGACTAATATAAAAAATGGTGAGAACTGGGTTGTGGTTCCGTGGTAGTATTGTGGACTCACAGGCCAAAGGTCCAAGGTTCAAATTCTACTTCAACAAAAATAGAACTCGATTTCTATTTTTCCAGCACAGGTTATTTAGGACTTTTAGAAAATGGTCTGAAAATTTAAATATTTGAGTAAATAATAAGAACTCTAGTGTTACTCTTTTCAAATTTAAAAATAAATAAATTTAACAATCGAATGCCCAAATACTTCATTAATAAGATAGTGTTAAATAAAAAAAATATAAGTATATTACTAAAAATAATGATAGAATAATGCTGCTATTTGAAAAAAAAACAGAATCCCAAAATTGCATTACGTATAAAGATTTTAAAATGTATGAAGAGATTCCTGAATGTATGAAGAATGAAAAGAGTTGGAAACAATTTAAAAGAAATGTTATGTTTACTGCAAGATGATTTAAATATATATGTAATTAAAGTAAGTGCAAATATTAGTTTATATACTAATTGTAATATAAGTCAACTTAAGAAATAATTTTAAAAAAAACTTTTTTTAAATATTTAACACTGTCATTAAAGTTTGATTTATGTATATTTGGTATTTATTTATTTTTTACAGAAAAAGAGGTAATTAAATTAAAACTGAATTTATTCAGATTTGAAAGTAAATAAATGAGCCCATTGTAAGTAAAATGAACCGACATTTTAAAGATGAAGTGAACTCATTACATATACAATATTTCTAAAATTCTTTTTGTCCTGACTCTTTATATACAAAACATTTATGTTAAAAATTATTAAAACAGTTTAGTAAAAAAAATTAGACAAAAAGGTCATGGATCTAAAACTCTGAATACAAGAATTGGATGTATTGTCAATTGGTTCACTTCACTTGAAATAGGTGCAAATGGGTAAAAAAAATACTAAGCACTCATAAAAATGTGTGACAAATACACTTTAACTCTTTTTACGATTGCTATAAATCATCATCATCATATAAATTATCGACACCCATTAATTATTCTATTTGAGACCAAAAACTAAAGAAAATATCTATGTGCAAACACAATGATATAAAACGAATAAAGTGTTCAACCAATGCTAAGTTCAACTGACATTTCTAGAAAATTCCGTTTTAATTTTGGATTAAAACACTAATCGTACTATTTTGATAAGTAATTTCAAATTAATTTTGCACAGTGATTATGTACTCGTCGTATGCATATAAAACTTACGCAATTGCATCAATCATATCGAGCCCCATTTCCACACAGCACTTAGCGTGGTCCGATCTCGGCTCTGGTAATCCTGACACGCAGTAGTAACAATCACCGAGAATCTTTATCCTCAGACAATGGTTATCCTGAAAAAAAAATGTACGTTCCTGATTTGTTTTATGGAGACAGTTATTTTTTTGGTCAAAAATAATTCCAACTAAAAAAAAATCCATTACTATTCAATCCGGTGAATATTTTTAGATTTGTAAAGAATATTAAAATCCATGCCAAATTCTCTAGTAAAATCAATGAAAAAAATAAATCCATACATAGAAATCGAATATTTGACATATTTATAAATATATAAATTTGCACGTAAAAACTTATTCATTTACAAATTATTCCCAATCCAAACCAAATGGTGCATAGAGCACTGCATTGGTACACCAACCGCAGCATGTATAATTAATGTAAATTAATAAATTTGAATCGGGTTGTGGTCCTGTGGCTAGTGTCTTGGACTCACGGACCAAAGGTCTGTGGTTCAAATCCTACTCTACCCCAAGTTGATTCCCATTTTCTAATAGTGAGTTATTTACAACTCGTTGAAAATGGCCCTCAAAATTAAATATTTGGGTAAATCATAAGAAAGCAAATATTTATTTTTAATAAAAAAATAAAAAAAAAATTATCATTTTTGTTACACGAAGGTAAGATGATCAGTCTTACGCTTAAGGTGTCAGCCAAGCGACTATGAAAGATTCTAAAATAAAAACATATTTTTAAATAAATTTTTCATGCTGACGATTTCGGGAATCGATCCCGAGACCTCTTGCATGGTAGGCAAACACGCTGACCATTCGACCATGAGGCAGACATGCAAATCAATGAAATAATATCATTATCTTGTGTTTTAAAATAAATATTTGCATTTTTTCTTTTGATTAATTATTTGAGGTTATTTTCAACTAAATAATAATTAACTGCTGAACGAAAATATTTTTTTGAAATACTTAAAATAAGATTTATAGCAATAAAAAAGTTCAGGTTTACCAAAAAAATAATATATTAAAACCTATTCACAAGATGGGATATATATGTTTTTTAGTATACCTACGTCAAACAGTACTTACATTGGCTAGTTGATCGAATCTTCCAAATAGTTCATTTAATAACCTAACTAATTCTTGTGCACTGCACTGTGATGCTAACACGGTGAACCCCACAATATCCGCAAACAAAATGCTGCAAAGGAAACAAATATTATTACAAAATGGACATTACCTATTTTTATGTACATATTTATTTATTTTACAGAAACAAACAGTCGACAATGATATAATAACATTAAAAAAAACGGTTTAAAGACAGACCAGCGAAGTTTCTAAATAAAAGGTAAGCATATTAAATTGTGGTACAACAAAAGGGTGTGTTTATGTGTATTTGTATGAGAGTAAGTGTAGAGGTGTGTTTGTGTATATTTGTGTGGGATTAAGTCTTCAGGTGTGTGTAAGTGTGCGCATCATTAAATAGCAAGTGGGATCGCATTGCAGCCAGAAAGAATAAGTCTTAATTTATTTTTAGCGTTTTATTGTTTATATAATCTAGGTATTTTACAAATTTTCGTTGAACATTTTCAATCCTTTCTAAGTTTGTTATGTATTGTGGGCTCCACGTAACGGAAGCAAACTCCAAGTTACTGCGTACAAAAGTGTTGTATAAAGTTTTCAATGTGTTTGGTTTTTTAAAGGGTTTGGAAATTCTTAAAATAAAGCCCAGCATTTGGTAAGCTTTTTCTACAATAGAATTTATGTGAGATGCAAACAGCAATCTACTATCAAGAATAACTCCTAAGTTTCTAATCTCACTACACCGTATCACTACATATCGGCAACTTACCAGCTATCTGCTTTCTATTCATAAACTTCTACCTTATATAGACAGTCTACATTACGTGATGGGTTAAACAACCCGTAAAGTAATGCAGACTACAATTGTCAAATAAATAAATTACAATGGCCAAAACAAAATATCTCAGGCAAACAAAACAAATAAATAATAGTATGAGTGAGAATTTCGGAATTCTGAGTCAGCAACCCTAATATTAAAATAGACTTTATTCTGGAACGTAGAACATGGACATGATAAGCAATTGAAATCTCATTATAGTGGAACATTTTAAATTTCAAAGTATGAATATTTATGAATCTCATAACTCAGAGATTAAATCATGAATATTTTAGTCAATATGTCAATCGAAGCTAGACTGGCAGTGCATAAGGAAGTTTTAGTCCCGACACTTATGTATAAAAATGAAACATGGAACTAGCCGAGAAAAAATAATAGTAAAATAAATACTTTTTTTTCTCGACGGTATTTCATAGACCCTTATTACTTTCATTTTTTTTTTTTTTAATGTGATATTTCCCTATTAATCATTTTGAAACATGAAGGGGTAAAACTATAAATTATTTTCATTTTATTTTATATTTTGTTTATTTATTCCGGTTTCAATTACATTATGCTGTAATGAGAATTAAAAAATATATATTTACCTCACTTGTTCATGTTTCTGGATGTAAATTTTGTGAAATTGCCCTTCTACGGGAGATATAATATCATTTTTCATTTCCATCGCTACATGTTGAGGCAACACTGACAGTAGTAAACGTTCCTATAAACAAATAAAATATGTTTTATTAAAAATAATACAAAAAAATCAAATCACATACATGTCACCAATGTTTTACTTCATTACATAAAACAATAATAAGCGGTAATAACATTAACTTTGCGGTCAAACGTTTTAATAAATATTTGTACATAACCACATACCGGCATTTCTATGTCTACCGGTTTCAAGAAGTACCTGTCTCTTCGTCAGGACACTACTTACACTAACATGCAAATGTGAAATAAGTAAGGCTTGGAAAAATAATGTCCCTTTAATCAATAATTAAATAACCTTTCATTCATATTTATTTATTGTTTAAATGTATAATACAGCACTACTTCCAGTTCGGAAGAAGAAATCGTGTGCTAGAAATACCACATTGCAAAACGAGGCTAGCACAGAGACATGCATATTTTATAGGCCCAAAATTTTTTAATTATTTTTTTACTGATAATATTTCATTGATCCCAAACATTCAAAAATTTTCTATGATATTTTATGTTTTTTTATATTTTTTATTTCCTTTTTAAGTACTATAAAATAAAAAAAGTACCTTCTAATCTTTTTTTTTATTTTAAAGAAATATTTGCGTTCTTATGATTTACCCAAATATTTAATTTTGAGGGCCATTTTCAAAGAGTTGTAAATAACTCACTATTAGAAAATGGGAATCAAGTTGGGGTAGAGTAGGATTCGAGTCCGAGACACTGGCCACAAGACCACAACCCGATTGAAATAAAGATTTTTTCTTTTCTCTTTCTCACATTACACAAAAATATAATCCCTGTCTATTTATTATAGGGGCAAAAAATTCATAAACATTTCTTGTATACCAACGAACAGGGCATGCCTTTGTGGGATTTTTTGTTTGGTATTTTTACTGTTAATATGTATTTCATTGCTATTTAACTATCCTTTATTTTTTTAATACTAATCTAAAAAATAGTAATAAAAAAATAAAATAAAAAATGTACATATCGAAGCTATACTGACAGAATACATTAAGTCAAGTGTCTATATATATCAAAAAAATTTAATATAGGCGCAAGATGTTGATTTCAAATTTTATGCTATGCCTAGAATAAAGATTACTCTTGCAAAGCTTCAAAAAAGTGAAAATAAAAGAAAATTGTGGGAGAAATAATGTGTTGAAGGAATAAAAAAGTTTTAAATGCGATTATCCCGGAACTTGTTCGAATGAGTTGATTCATTATGTCAGTAAAGCCTCGAAATATTATAATATCAGGTAATTACATTTTTATTTTATTTTTAAAAAGAGCAATATTATTAAGGTCCAACATAATATTGTCAAACATATATACATGTATATATATCCCACTATGCGATGATTCAAAATCCGCCTCTGCACCCCCTGTTTTTAACGGCTGTTCACACAGGAGAAAACATTTTAAATTATAATCCGTGAATGCTGGTGTTAGCTAATAATAACATGTGTCCCATCAGCACGTCAGTTTTTATGGATAAGGTGTATAGTGGGATTTGCTTGTTAGTGTAATTAGTGTCGTGACTAAAAGACGAGTACGTCTCGAAACCGATAGTCATATTTGTTTTTTACTAAATTTAAAAATATATATATATATATTTGAATAAATATGGATTTTAATAATTTTAAAATAAAAAAACATTAATATTATAAATAAATACAATAAAGTTTTTCATACATGTTTGTATGATATGAGTTTTTTTTTAATGTTGTGAAGCATATAAAATCAATGATATAAAAAGAGCTGGTTACCATTTTTTCTTTTCTCTGTTGGATAATCAGATAAAAAATATGAAGGGGAAAGTATTGCTGTATTTCGCAACATGACAATTTCCCAAACATAAGACTTTCAATGGAACAGGTACAGACACTTTGAAGTAACAAGCAACAGGTTTTTACCCCTATTGCCAAATAGTGGATTCTTTTGTAAACGTTATTCCCATTCATTCCACAGAATGGACGGATACCCTTTATAAAATTAAATTTACTGCTCCATTAACAACATTCAGGAATTATTGTGTTGACACTATCACACATTATGATATTTCTTCTTTGCTATACTTTTCATCCATATTTTGAGCCCGAGTAAAAATTCCAATTCTGCCTAAGACCTGCGATATAAGGATGAAATTCCTCTTACATCAAATTTTTATTTAGTCCGTTTGACTCATAAAAATTTAATTTATAAAATTTCATATTTCTAACACAATAAAGGACCACGTCTTATATTACTTTACGATTTATGTGGAATCAAATTTAGTTGATTAAAGATATCATTAGCAATGTACATTGTAATATAATTGTTTGAAGGTGGCAAGTTTTTTAATCTTCAGGAGTAGACATACAAACTGTTGCAGAGGCTTAGTAGAAGTGCTCAAAACTGTACTCTACAGTCCCGCCTTACTAAAATGAACCAATGTTCATTTTCTGACTGCTTTCTATAATTTTCGTCTTCCGCTGCCCTTTCCAAGATCATGTTGTGTTAGTGATTAAACCAACTACTGGTATTAAACCCAGGGTATGGCCATGGAGAACAGTTAATTATTCGGCATTTAGTATTATACTCTAATGTATAATTTTCGACGACAACAGATTTTTGACCAATATATCGTCTCCCCTCGATTTTCTCAACAGCATGAAACAAATAATTTAGATATTTTATTTTGGCCAAAGCAAATATTCCAGTTTAATCAATTCTATATAAGGAATTTAGTATCTGGCGATACCTAAAACTATACCAAAATAATGATGAAGAATATTTGAAATGCAAAACTAACAGATGCCTAACTAAGACGAAGGAGAAGTGGAAAAATAAAGCTGATAATGTTGAAACTGGTGATGTTGATCGCGTTCCTCAATGATGATAAAATATCGAAAAAAGACGAAAGGTAAAAACATGATAATAACAGCTAGAGGTGTGGCCACTGGAACTTTTGGAATTTAATACTTAAAAAGACATTTCATTCGACGTACCAGTTTCTCATTCTCGTCTTCCATCTCCAAGCGAGCAGCTATACAGTTCCTGGTGTCAAGGAAGGCTCGCCTCTGCGCATGCTCCATGAGATTGTGCATCAGGATCCCGACTACGTTGACACACACAAACACCAGCACATTCGCCACCATCTGCAAAAATTAACAACATTATTAGTTACGTTCGGCATTCAATCATTCGTGTCTACTACCAGTATGTACCTTTAGCTGCAATACTCATAAGCACAGCAGGAAGCCCAGTGGACAAAAAACCAGATGACCAAGAATGAAGGGGTCTTTTTGAGCATCATAGCTAGTCGATTTCATAGGAATTATTGAATGTACCGTACATATACACATCTGTACCTACGCTTAACAGATTCGTTAGAAGTTCTGCCATCAAAAAATTCTTACCACCCATTTTATCAGACATTTACATGAATTAGATTATATGTATACGAATTAAATAAAGCGATCGGAAGACTTTGCTGGAGCGGAACATATAATATCGTTAAAAATTCACCATTAGGGTAAAAACAGCTGTCGAAAATATATTTTGTGAATATTTACAAATTACAATATTTTTAGTAATGTCCCAATGCCTGCAGGGGTGGATTTGGCCCCCTAGGAAGGTATCTAAAATTATATATATATTTTCTTTTCATTATTGACTTTTTTATTCATTTCACAAAAATATCGAAAACTTAACACAAATGGTAACAAGTGATGTGAAATATTTCGTCGGCCTCGTGGTGTAACGGTCAGTGCGTTTGCCAACCATGCGAGAGGTCTCGGGTTCGATTCCCGACATGGTTGATATGAACTATTTATTTGAAAGGGTGTTTTTACACTAGAATATTTCATAGTCCCTGAACTGGTGCCTGAAGCGCAAGACTGATCATCTCAACTTTATGTAACAAAAATAATCCAGATACGCTGCGAATGGTAAACCAATGCAGCGCCCTATGCATCATTAGGTGCGGATAGGGAATGATGATGATAATGAGCTAAAATAAAACGATTATGCCCCTCAGAAAAAATAAGCTTATTTATTGAAAATTCGTGATGGAAACTTATTTTTTATTTTTATATATTTATTTCTCGCATAGCACTGACCCCCACCACTAAGAATAAGAACATATATATATTTATTTGATTGATACCCTTAACATAATCGAAATGAGATAAAATCCCTATTTTTTATTTAGTATCGTTATACTGCGTCAAGTGTATTGATTTTCTCATTATTATTAATATCATTCGTTTTATTTTTACAGTGAAACGTTTTTTTTTTAACTAAAACATTTTCAAAGATGATCATAAAGGGGGGAAAGAGAGATATGCAAAAAGGGGTTATTAGTATTCTATGAATAAACAATTTATTAGAGTACGTGCTCAGTATTCCGCTTTGTCGACTTATTCTTGAAATAATAAGCCGAGAGAAATATCTGTCTTTAGTCTGTACCGGCTGCACCAAGCCTAAGCGGTCTTTGTGGTTTTATTCTCATTGCTGCTGGGGAGAAAACGGGGTTGGAAAATTAATCGAGACAATAAAAACCTTTTCGAAAAATGTTACCCGATAAAAGAACGCGTAAGAGCAAATCACGAATACAACGCCAACGTCCCAATCGAAAAATTATAAACGCAAAAGTTTATTACTCAGCAAAAATATAACGAGATGTGAATTTAATGGTGATTTTCTTATTGAAAAAACGTGTGCTATTGATGTATACGAGGTTTGATAAAAAAAACGGAATATTAGAATTTCGAATTCAAATACGTAATTTTATTTTATAAGGTAATTCAACAAAGATACATACTAGAAAACATAAAATTTTAAGTTATTCGTCGATACAATTTCACATGCATAATATATATCTTCAATTATAGAATTACACAAAATAGATGGAATAATATTTATTTTTTATTTTTTTTAATATATTTTTTAATTTCTTATACAGTATACAATACAAATAAGTTGGACATGTGTACTTATTAACTAAGATATTATTCGCAGAAGTTTGGAGAGTATCATGAAAAATGACAGTTTTGTTATTTCGGCAGTAGGTATATATTATATTTCCGACACATGCGGGCTATAGGTGTGTGGTATGTAGCATTACTTGAAAATACAGGCAGTTCAAATATGTCCCGATGTCTGAGTGTTCTTAATCCCGCATTTATTTGTATTTTATAGAGAAATTTTACACCGAAAACAAGGCAGCGCGCGGCGGTCCGTCGGGGAATCAAAATGAAAAAGAGTTGGAAGTCGCTCGTAGTTTAAATTTGAACGGAGGCGGGGGTTGTAAATTTGGGACTTATATAAAGGGTACTTTGAGAACTTTTTTTTAATAGACTATCCAGTTAATATGATTTTGATATAGCGGACTCCATCCACGAGGAATACTCAAGATTACTATCGGCCATTGACGGGTCGGTTTTTAACAAACAAACTAGTAAGACGTGTTTTGGTGTGATGGGCGAATTTTTAAGATTATTTCGGAGCGAAAATGACGGATACCCGCTCACGCTTCGCGGCTTGTTCGCGACTTTTAGACAAAAAAGAACAAGAGCGCATTGATGCACCAGCCACCGTATCCACCGAACTTGGTCCTCTAGAACTCTTTTCTGTGCCCAAAGATGAAAAGGACTATAAAACGATGACGTTTCGCGACCATAGGACCGAATCGCTGACGGAACTGAAGGTCAGATTTTTTAAATATACACAAATTCCGTGAAATATACAGAAATTGTATCGAACCGTGTTAAAAATCCTTTTAATTCTTATGTTAAAAATAAACTTTGAAAGATTGTTTGGAAATACCGAAAAGGTGACTGTTACCAACCCGGCCAAAGTGGCGAACTGTAAATGATCGATGGCATCAAAATTTTATGACCCAATTAAGTCACATTATGCACACGAATTATAGCGTCGCCATTGTGATGCAGTGTACCCGATTCGGCCCCTTTTGAGAGCTTATTCATGTGAAATGTGATAAATATATACATACATTACGTAGATATACCTATACACGTCAGAAAAGTTAATATATAACTAGTATTTTTATACAACAAAGAAATACACATAAAAACATTACTGATCCAGTAATCTTTAACAACTTTATAAGCATACAAGCAAGCATCGTACCCATATTCGCACCTATAAGGCACCGCTGATACGAAGGAACAGAAACGTTTGGAAGAGACCTTTATTCAGCAGTGGAGAGAATAAGATTGAAGAAGAAGATGATGATATGTTAGATGAATGTGAATCACTTAGTTTTACGTCAGGGTCAATTAGTTTTACGTATTTAAATGGGAAGTTAAAATTTATCTTCTTTTTAAACATAAAATATATCTCACTTCTGTTCAATGTACTTCATAGTCCTAACGCTCCTATATACCTGCGTAAAAAAATTCATCGCTTATCAGTTCATGGTTTACCTCTTCGTTCTATTACTCAAGGCACTCTCTTAATACCCATGCACAATTCCTCTTCCTTCTCTAACTCATATAGTATCCATGCGGCTCGACTGTGGAATCATCTCCCATCCACCATCAAAGATGTTACTACATTATCTCTGTTTAAATCACGTCTGAAGAAACATCTCCTTTCTCTTCCTTAATCTCACCTCCTTTTCTTTTTCCTCTCTTTTCCTTTTTCCCGTTGAGTTTTTATTTAAGGTAATTTATAAACAAATACGTTTATTTGGGTTTTTAATATATCTTTAGCTTTTTAAATCTTTATTTTCTATTGAATATGTTCTGTAACTTGCAATAAAAAAAATAAACTTTTATTTTATTGGTTGATTGGAAGAAATTGCCATTTGGCAATTAGCCCGCCAATGTACAGATAACATTATGTACAAAAAGTTAAATAAATAAATAAATAGAAATAAAAAATAGATAACTACAAAGTAAAGTTAAGTTTTCTGTATGAAAAATAGAATATGTATATAATTAATTCATTTTTTTTATTTAACTAACGAAATACTTGTGTTGCTCTGTAAAAAAACAATGGTTTATTTTATCAGTTGTATGTCACAAAACAAACTAAACTAAAACATGTTTTATTAACACTCCTACCATTATAAAACAAAGAAACGAAATTTAAGTTTATTAAGTCAATCTCTTTCCAATTTGCTTTTATAATTTATTCCAACAATCTATATTCTTTATTTATTACGGCCATGTAAAAATCTGACGTAAAGACGCCATCTTTAACGACAACGAGGAACGCTTTAAAATTCAAAATTTAATACATTTCCTTTAGATGCTCGTATGTTTACGATTTTTTTTTCTAAGCATGTTCAATGTCAGGTTACCGACGAAGATACATTAATACACATATACACATATTCGTACATAAATATCGATGTTAGTTTGTACCGTATCGATATGTATCGATGAAAATAGCGTTTATAATCGCGGCCCAGGGGTGGTTAAAAATTGCACCGTAAAACGAAATGTAAAATAAATATTTCACGTCGACAGTAAATTGAGTGAATCGGATAGAGATGAAAATATTCTGTTTTGTTTAAATATGACTCGGAATTCGTAATTATAAATAGCCGCGCTAAAGATTTTGTACTTCGTTTTATTTTATAGGGTAATTCAAGAAATTAATATACATACTAGAAAACATACAATTAGCAAGTATTTGTCGATGCAATTTTACATGCATACATATCTTTAATTCTTGAATGACTCAAAATAGATGGAATTACATATTTTCTCTTTTATATTAATTAAAATTTCTTGTACAATAATATTTTTTATTTATTTATGTTTTCATATAAAAACATATTACAAAAAAATAATAACGTATCCCTAACTCTTTGAGTAGGTAGGTATTTTCTAAAAGATTATTCGCAAAAGTTGGGAGAGAATCATGAAATATGTCGATTTTGTTATTTCGGCAGTATATGTTATATTCCCGACACATGCGAGCCAAAGGTGTGTGTTATATTGCATTGCTTGAAAACAAAGGCAGTTTAAATATGTCGAGATGTCTGAGTTTTGTCAAACCCGCATTTATTTGTATTTTATTAAAGAGGTTGGTATCTACTTAAAGTTTAGTGTTCTGAATATACATTTTACATCAAAAACAACGCGGCGTTTTGTCAGTGTCAAAATAAAAAGAGTTAGAATACTACAAAATAGAGCAATGAGAATTATACTGAAAAAAAGCAAATATAATAGTGTTGAAAAAATGAGAAAACAATTGAACTGGATAGGAATAAAGAAAAGACTATTGTATAATGTATTTGTATTTATATATAAAGTGTTTAATAATCTCATGCCAAAGTATTTTATAAGTGAAATTATATTAAATAGAAATGTACATAAATATAGGACAAGAAATAGAAATAGGATAAGACTACCACTTAAGAAAAAAACAAAATCACAAAATAGCTTAATGTATAAAGAGTTAAAACTATATGATGAGATGCCTGAAAGTATGAAGAATGAAAGAAAACTTACGGATTTAAAAAAAAATGTTATGTTTATTGTAATAATGTAGTTATGTAAGAAATATTTAATAAGTATTTGTTATAATTGTAAATATATTAGTTAATATACAATGTAATATTAACTAACTTAAGTAAATAAATTTTAAAAAAAGAAGTTGCTCATAATTTTTAATTGAACGTGGGTTAGAAATTAGGGATTTTTATATAAAAGATACGTTAAGAACTTTTTTTGAAAAGATTCTATCGACTTTTTATGATTTTGATATTGCAGACTCCATAGACATGAGGTTTACTCAAGATTACTGCGAATCAAACTCATACATACATGTACATAATATGTATACGAGTTTCATTTTAGTCATATGCGTCAATTTTTAGCGCGATCTGTCATGTTTTGTAGTTTGTGACAACTGTGTAAACAAATCGATCTTTGGTTTTGACTTAACTTCATAGAAATGAGAAAAAGTCAAGATGACGACATCTATCGAAAGTAAAACTGATCATGTACAATAATAGTACATGTTTAAAATAATGCTTCAGTTTAAGTTCAAATTCTTCTTATTATAAAATTGTACGGAAAGCCTATTGCTACTATACATGACATAATATTTATTATAAATAATACATAAGGCGTTAAAAACACGCTAATTATTTTCTTTATTAATATCTTAGTCGGAGAAAAAAATGCTGTTTTGGCTGAAGTTCTAAGATACAAAATTTACACACTGCACCAACAGCGCGTTGTACAAAAAACATTTGTCGTCGTGATTTATGTTAGCGTCAAATAAATTAATATTAATTGATGATATGACTCTTCTGTACTTACAAAAAAGTGCAAGTTATTACTTAGTACAATAAACCACAATAAGAAAAACTTATTGTACAAAGGCATTATGCAATACGTTTATTTTATACTCAAAGAAATAAAAGAAACTGAAATCCTAACAAGATTCCATATTGATGATATGAGCCCATTACATATGAAAAGAACCAACTGACAAAATGGTCAAACTTTTGTATTTAAACTCTGTGATATTTCAGATAAAAAATATACTCAAACATTTTCTATACCTAAAATATAATTACATATTTTTTGACCGGCAGATAACGCCTCTCGTAATATTGACTAGTTGTAATATATACTATAAATATATAAGTATAGGTAAATAAGTTTTTTTTAACAAAAAACGAAAATCGTGGTACTAACCATGCAAAGAAACATGCATACCTACTACTTCGAAATATTGGCGAGTAACTAACAACTAGCATTGACTTAGAGATTAGTCACAAAAAAGGTAATGATTTCATTATTTTATCAATAACATGATTTATAGTACAAAATCATAATTTTGCTGGCCAAAACTATTAATTCATATCCTTTCCTCGATCTATCCTCATAATACTTACCTTTGTTATTCCTAACAATTTGTAAATCTAAAAATACCGTGAACAAAAATAAACGATCACTTCTTCTCCTACGTTCGACATCTCATAAGTCATCAGTTATAAAAATGCTTCTTCTTCTTCTTGCGGTGCCTTATCAGGTCCCCCCGACGTTGGCGATCACTACAGCGAAAGCATTTCGATCCTGCGCTACTCTTATATTCCGCAGCCAGGACAACTGCTTATTGGACATGGTCGCTATAGTAATTCCTGGGAAAAGATGACCAGAGTGATTTCCCGTTGCCTTCTCTGGTGGATTTTTCTGTCGGGGTTACCTTCCCTTAGCTTAGCATTGGCTCTGGGCATGTTTATATATTTATTCATTCATTCATCCATTTTATCATTTGTGCACTTTTTTGTACACTTTACGTTAATTAATATATTAGATGTTTATATTAATAAAGTATGTTTTTTCTAAAAAGTGTCATATATTTAAAAAAATTAATAGTTTATTATTTTATTTTGTTATGCATTTTTGTTTCTTTTTAAAATTATTTTGTACACTCTCCAAACACAAGAGCCTGACTCTTTTTTGACAAATTCAACCAGAATTATTCCATTTTTTATTTCTGTAAATATTATTTTCATGTTAAATAAATGTTATCTAATAAAAAATAATAAAATAAATAAACAGGTGAACTGAAAGACTATTCGTGTGAATGTGCAGAAACAAACGCGGACGAGGCGAACAAAGGCAACGACGCGACGTGCAGCGTAGAATCCACAGGATCTGTATGGGGCTGTTTAGATAACAAAGGACGACCTTTTATTACTGTCACCATGTAGCTATTGTTCAGCGCTTTATATTCTCACTCTAACATTACACAAAATAACTCATAAAAGCGATTAACATAAATAATATGCTTTTGATTAATACTCCGTACCTAGACAGTATATTTATATTTTGATTACAAACTCCTCACATGCTTCGGACACCGGCATCTCTCTAACTCGACCCGCTTATAGTCCACAGAGAAGCCTGGAGGTGATTTGTGATTGATTTTATTCGATAGATACCCTTATAGGTAACTAGGTGCACAGTTACCAGTAAGCTAATTTTAAACATGCCATTGAATGGCTACCGCACCCGTCACACGTC
This sequence comes from Micrasema longulum, assembly GCF_059751315.1. Taxonomy (NCBI): domain Eukaryota; kingdom Metazoa; phylum Arthropoda; class Insecta; order Trichoptera; family Brachycentridae; genus Micrasema; species Micrasema longulum. The sequence goes on from NW_028277544.1 coordinate 145,040, forward strand.
GAGCTCTCTATTTCATGTGCCAGCAGTTCGTACGAACTATGCCCAGAACTCTCCACTTATACGTTTAGCTCGTGAGTATAATTGGAACTTTTCCCTTATTGATCCGTTTGGGTGCAACAAATTGATATTTAAAATGCTCGTTTTAAAACACACATTTTTCTCTTATACTTGATCGTTTCTATAATAAAATCTTATTTTATATCTAATTCTTCGTATTTTATATATTTTTGACACTTGTGCAGTAATTTTTACACACATGTCCCCCCTTATTCCATTATAACACCCACTCACCCACCCTCTCACCCACTCTCTCACACGCTTACACTCACCTAACACACAAACATGTATTGTACGAGTATTTCATGTCTTTCTGTGGATATCTGTCATTGGTTTTATTCTCTGTATATTTTATTTGCTATATTTTTTTTTACATGTATTACTTACTGTTGATATCCCCAATAAATAAATAAAAAAATATATTTCGTTATGAAAACCGATAAAAAAGTTAGTATAAACATAAACTATTCGCTACGTGGTCTAATGGTTAGCGCTTTTGCATATCATGCAAAAGGTTTCGGGTTCAATTCTTGGCATGGTTGATATGAAATACGTCATTAAATATATGTTTTAACACTAGAATATTTCATAGGCTCACGGCTGGTACCTGAAGCATAAAACTGATTATCTTACCTTCGTGTAACAAAAACGGTCAAGATACACTACTATTGGTGTACAAATGCAGTGCCATATGCACCATTACAGGATTATGTATGAAATGAATAAACATGAAATGTAAGTTTGTCTCTTTCAAAGCAGGTTTCGGACACAAAGGGAAAAATTTTATTCGTTCAGATTTGATAATAAATTAATATGAAATAATTTATTATTATTTAGAAAAAAAATAGTTTTTTTTTTATTATTTAGAGAAAAAAAAATGCACAACTACAATTTAAACATTTAGATTGTTATAAAAAAATTCTAAACTTATTGTTTGTTTAATTATTTCAAACATTTCTTTTTAATCTTTACGCATTCCTCGCCGGGCAAACACGTGTCAATTATAACATTAAAATTTAATCATAAATTTATTAAACCAAATAAAAAATAATTATTACTAAAATGTATTAAAAATTTTACACTTATTTATTAAAGAAAACGACAAAAAAAGGAAAAATATTCATAGAACGTGAATATTGTGTAGTGGGCAATTAGTAATTCTATTTAGTCCGTCGTGAGATACCTCCACATCGACTAATTATATCTACTAACCTTTGATGAAAAAAGAAATAAAATATTTAAAAAAACAGGTAAATTAATTAAATTAAATAAAAAAGAGTTATTTTCTGTTCGTCCTGTGCTTAAGGGAAATTAAAAAAAAAAATTGTAGATGTGAAAAATCAACATTTATTTCAAAAGCAATCAACTGTGAATTATATTAAAGAGTTTAATTCTGCTCACGAAACAAAACATTTATGTTCCAATCAAAAGCTCCCACGTACCAAGAGTTTAATTACAGAAAACATAAATATGTCATTCAATCGGCTTGGTAATATTACGAAGGTACTATTTCTGGTGTTAAGCGGTAAACAACAACCCTCGATTTGCTTGATTTAATTAACAAAAATATATTTTAATTTCCACAAATTAATTATTAATTAAATGTCCAGCGAATTGAACAAAGTATGTAATATAATTGATTATTGCAATATTTTTTAAAAGCTAATTCATATAAAATATTTTTTGACAGTAATGGAACTTGAAAAGTTTTTTGGAAGAACGGTATCTAAAAAATTAACTGAATTAACATAAAAAATAACGCAAATATCGTAAAAACGAGTCGACCGAAATTTTAAATTCTGTAAAAGAACAATATGTAAATAGTTCAAGAGGAAAAAAATATGTTGATAATTTTTTTATTTCTTGTTTTTGTTAATTTATATGTAAAATTATGATTTATATATATAACGAATATTGGTATTTTCGTATTTTACAGTATTTTTTCCCTACACTTGATAAATTTACCATTTCAAGTCGACGTGACGCTAAAGTAAGATAAGATAAAAAATATATTTGCCGAGAGATTCACTAACAAAATTGAGAATTTGATTCTAATGTTATTCACATTATTAAATAAAAATAAAATTAATACTTAACCATCAACGAAATGAGGAAGCTCAATGTTTTAAAAAAAAAAATTGTTTGTAGACTATTAAACTAAGCACAAGAATATTTTTTTATAAATTTCATGTATCATAAGCACTATGATTTCGCAAAGTTTTGTATTTCTGAAATTAATCCGCGTGAGACGTCTCAAGTTCTCTTCCGCTTCTTCTCGGTCAGTTCTGCCGATTGGTCCGTTGACGGTAAGTAAACTGGAAATCTACAACAACTCTCTTATCATGGGTTGATTTATATGAACTAGTGACTTCGTTCAAAGCAGTTCGTTTTTATTGAAAATAATAAATTTCTTACATTTTCAAGAAACATTGCATGATAATTTAATGCTCTTATTTTCACCGCGCGTAAGAAAACATTTTTGTATCCGATTCCCCGTAGAGCTAAAGTTCCTCATTTAATTTATTATATAAATAAAACACGAGTGATACTTTAATCCACAAATTTGGAATATCCAGTGACCGGTTTCATCGCTTTCGCGACATCTTCGAGACTGGTATCTTTATTAAAAAGTTAAATGTATTTATATAGAACAGAGGTAAGGATACATGTCACTGGATATTCCAAATTTGTGGATTAAAGTATCACTCGTGTTTTATTTATAAAATAAATTACAATGAACTTCCATCAAGAATTTTCACTTACAAACTTAAATGTTCCTCATTTAGTTTCAAATTGTCAAGAATGTAACTAGAAGACCTTTTCTGTTTGAGTAACATAGAACTTATGAGAGTTGAACTCGAATTAAAGTGTCGTTTTCGCACAATATTCAATAAGTGTTTGTGTGTACGATTCAAAATTTTAATTTTTTAATTTCATTATTTTAAGCCAATCGACAGGCTTGCGAGGCCCTTGTGTATGTAACTGTCCGGTTAAATCACGGGGTGTGTAGAAATTGGTACGAAACATTTCCATGTCCTTGCGTAATCCATTTCATCCCCTAACTGACGGGAAATTTATATTTTTAATCTTTCACGAGAGTTAAACAGCCGTCCTTTGTAATTTATTAAAAGGTCACATTCATATGTGCGTACAGCGTACTGCTGTTACAGGGTTCGCACAAAACCAGACACGTTTGGAGCAAGTAATTTAAAAAGTAGGATAAATTATCTGATTAAAAGACATGTTTAACTAAATTAAGTATTAACATATAACAACAGCGATGAAGAACATTTAAGAGAAGGTAATATAGAAGTCTAGGCATCTACAGGGCTTATGACCTGTCATTGGCTGATTTTAGTAGCCATTTTACACACTGTGTAACATTCACTATTCTCCCCATATTTGAACATCTATATTTCTTCAATTCTTCTATATTATTCTATATTACCTTCTCTTAAATGTTCTTCATCGCTGTTGTAATATGTTCATGTTAAGAGCTCCCCAGGGAGTTGAATCCAGTCCTTGTCTATTAAAATTTGGACAAACTCAAAATATTGTAAATCAAGTATTTCGACTAAAAATTAAGGAAACGCTGAACTTAAGCGTATTAGGAGAGTTAAATTAACACGTAATTGAACATATCATATTATACAGGTATATAAGTCGCTGTAATAGTCAGCACGTTTGCCTACCATGCAAGGGTATCGGGTTCGATTCCCGGCATGGTTGATACGAAATATTGATTTAAAAGGGTGTTCTTACGCTAGAACATTTCATAGTCCCCGGACTGGTACCTGAAGCGTAAGACTGATCATCTTACCTTCCTGTAACAAACATGATTAAGATTCGCTGCAAATTGGCGTAACAATACAGTGCCCTATGCACCATTAGGTGCCAAAAAGGAATGATGATATATAATTATGGTTTTTACTCTTCTTTATCCAGAATCCTCAGGGTAGCTAGCAATTATTGGTAATAATTTTTGTTTATGCTATCATTGAAAAATATTCTAATATCATCTTGTTATTTCCATATTAATAGGGTATTTTTATAAATCGGCAAATAAGGACGAAAACACATTAAATACCTTAAGCGGCTTGTTACGATTCTAATTACGGAATAAGCAAAAAGGCTATCATCCAGAAATTTCGGGTTTAAAAACCAGCACATACAAAACGCCTGACAGTTGCCTTCACGTCACTATGACGTCACATGTCATGCCCGCCGAGTGCGTTTCTATCAAACATTTTTTTAAAAGGAATAACCCGCTAAGCCTCTATTTCGAGGCTTGTCAGCAGGTGGGATAGAGGGGATATGGAAGGAGGCAATAAAAAATACACCACAACACCCAGACCAATTGCGAAAAAAATCTTTCTTGGATTTTTTCCTTGCAACTGGCGAGAATCGAACCCGCGACGCCATTTTCACAGTTGGCCGTCTAACCAACTGCGCCACGGCGCCTGTAAAATTGTGTACAAGTATAGAGCGGTAACGTAATACTTGCCGTTTGTGCCATAGGGCGCGAAACGTCTTGTTTTTAAGTAATTAAAAATATACGTATTTTAAATTATTGTAGAAAATATGCACAACGTCGCGCGGAAATAATAATAATAATAATAATATTAAAAATAGTAATAATAAAAGAACGCCAAAAAACCCTATTTATGCAAGTTTTCTTTATTTATTTATTTAACTTTTTGTACATAATGTTATTTGTACATTGGCGGGCTTATTGCCAAATGGCAATTTCTTCCAACCAACCAATAAATTATTAATTAATACGAGGGTTCCTACTTAAGTTTTAAAAGAAAAGTAAATATTTGTGTTCTTATAATTTACCAAAATATCTCAATTTTGGGGGCCATTTTAAACTCGCATTAGAAAATGGAAACACTTAAAAAAGTGCTTTTTGTTTTTATATGTCAAATTTACTGGTTTTAAAACTTTTTACATTGCAGGTAAATAAAAAATGAAAAATGATACACTTGATTTGAAAAACAATGAAAAGTTTATTTCAGGATGCCATGGCATTGATACCAACTACATATATAATCATTGTGGAAAATAGTAAAGGACTGCTTTCTTGTCTTTGGTTAGGAAGACATCTCCGCAGTCGTTAGGGGAAATTTTATTATAAGATCTAAGCATCCTGAGTTGAGGTAAAAATAAATATTTTGTCTGAGAAAGGCATAGTCTTGAGAATAATCGTATCAACGTGAGATTCACTCGATTCTAAATACGTAAGCAGTAAGCCTTAAAGTAATTTTATAATAAAATTATTATTTAATATTCGTTTCGTACATTTAAAGAGCTTTTTCAAAGTAATATTTACGTACGGCAATAAAATTTGAACTACGCCCCTGGGAGAGTGCGAGATTACGTTTGTATTTACCATTTACCGAATGGACCATTTCACACGTATCGCCCAAATCCACACACAACGGTGAAATAACATAGGGTGGATTGATATTTACAGTATAATAATTATTTTTTATTATATTTATTTATTAAATGCCAGGTCAACGCAATAACTAGTCCACCACGACGCCCACTAATCTCTAGTGACCGACCGAAATAAGGTTATCAGCCGAAACCGAAACCGAATTATTTTTATTGCCTTATACTTGTTTTTTATTCTTTACTATTATATCATTATTGCTCCTATTTCTTATATTTCTTACTATAGTATTAAGTGAGTTTCTGGAAAAAATATCTCAATTATCATTTCAATTATGTTTTTATATGTATATTCTTTTTCTGTTGATTTCAATAATACTCTTATTTTGTTTTTTTTTTAGACTACTATATTTCAATGATACTCTAATTTTGTTTTTTTAATACTACTATATTTTACTATTATTTTGTTGATTTTAATGATACCATTATTTTGTATATGTGATTATGTGTGATTCTTAATTTATATAATTTATATTTTAAAAATTATTTCTGATTATATTTTTTGCATTGTATTCTTTGGAATTTTATTATTTATTACGTTTACCTTTTTTTTCTGGATTTATTATTTATTTTAACCAATTATAAAAAGGGTGCCTAATACATTTGGCCAAGGCTGTATCTCTCCCCGATGACGCTACAGCCCATATCGAGCTTTGGTTTCCTGCAACTTTCGCCTCCAACTGCGTCTATCCTCAACCGCCGTGGCGGCGGAGACGGCGCGCCGACTTCCTGTTCGCCCACCCGGAGAAGCTGCGCTATATCCTCTCACTTCGTCCGCCCATCTCAGCCTGGATCTTCCTACTGATCTCCTTTCACCCGGGTGTCCGCTCGTTATAGGGACGCGTGAATCAGGCATTCGCTGTACATGTCCGGCCCATCTTTATCTAAGCAATTTCATGTGTCGATATGCTTGTGGCCTGGGGTGCTATTCTGAATCTTCTCTAACCCCTAGAGAGTGATAATTTTAGAATTTTAAATTTTTGCATGCGTTTACACTTTGGTTTCTATGGCCACACTAATGATTAAACGTCAAATAAATATGAACACGCGAAATGAAACATGATGATTTTCATTTAGCCCATTATTGCGACCTTAAGCATTACCCAAAACACTAATTAGGTTGAATTGACCAAACCATATTCGTTTTATTCCGTTTTTTAAACAGTTTATACACCATTTGACGTTAAATCCATATAATATGAAGATGCAATAAAAACTAACATCGAAAAATTGTATGTAACATTGTACTGTACTATAAGGGATAATAGATTTTAAAAAATCAATGTATATATTGCATATTATATTATTTTTTCTATGTAAATGTGATTTTTTCTTGAAATGCCAAATTAAGATATAATTATTATCATTTCTCTGTCAGTTTTAACGCCTCACACCCATATGCCAATGAAGTTCGTAAAATAGTTTTATTTATACCACCCTAATTCTACCGCGCTGTGTGTGTTTGGACAGTGCGTATGAAATGGGCCAATGCATTTACCGTATTTACCAAAGTCTGTATTCATGAATTGTGTACATCGTACCTATCGGGGAATTTATTTTGAACTGAATCAAGTATTATATTACACTGCGAAACCCCATTTAATACAGGATTTAATTGACGATACGCGTGTATTTTCAACATTTATAACAGCAACTTTTATAGAGATTTGTTTTATTTAGGCGTATTCTTAATGATAATAATTTTATAACCGAGTTTTCAAATATAATTATAATGTAATATTAAAATAAAAAAGTTGATTTATTTTGTAAACTTTAATTTTACTTATTTTTTTAAAAATTATCTTTTATCCAGAATACATTGGTATGGACATAAGTTCGAAAAAATATTGGATATTTTCAATACCAACTCTGTTAATACATTTAAATGTAATCTCACTCGTTATTTTTTAGAAAAGGAATGAATTTATGTAAAAATATATTATTAAATTTAACTTTGTTTTCTTGGATACGTATTTTTGTTTATTTCTTTATATATAAATTATACTTTTGTGGATTTATTGCCAAATTCCAACTGATAAAATAAAGGTGTTATTAAGATTATTCAAGCTTTCGTATTGATCCAAAAAACGTATTAATGTAGCATTGTTTTTTCTTTTTCATTATTACCTATCTAAATACTAGCCACTTTATGTTTATGTTAAATTATTCTTAATTTTACTTTGTTATATTTATATTTAGAGCATAATATTTTCTCACTTTGATTACTATCTTTTATTTGTCATCTTGGATATTTGAGGTGTCTTTTTGACTATTTTGTAGGTTTTTTAAAAAATATATTTTACTTCAACTATTTTACAATATTTGAGTTTGTCCAAATGTTTGTAGACAAAATATTGGATTTCACCCCCTCGGGAGTCATTAAGATTAACAAATTACAACAGGGATGGAGAATGCCATAAAAAAGGGAATATGGATGTTCAAATATTGGCAGAATGGTGAATGTTACACAGTGTGTAAAGTGGCCACTTAAACCAGCCGATGACAGGTCATAAGCCCTGTAAATGCCTAGACTTCCATATTCCCTTTTTTAAGGTATTCTTCATCCCTGTTGTATTTGTTAATTGTAACTAATTTGTTTAGTTTTAATTATTCAGTTGAATTATATAGTTATACTTCATATCATATATTACATAATAAATTGTTCACTGCTGTGATTATTTTTGTAAAACTTTTTATTGTAAAAGGTTCCTTGAACCTTTAATATAAAAATATAAAAAAAATATCGCTTACATGTCCGCATCGTAAGCATCGGACAGATCGTATCAAATAGATTTTAAAATTCTTTGTATAGTTAGTAATATATATGTGCAAAAGACTAAGAAATTATTCCACGTATTTTTTCAAGCTTTGAGGTATTTTAACAACGGATCAATTTGAAGACGGTTTATTATGCTTTGATTCAGTCAATTATTCAATCTGCAATAGTTAGATGGGGAGGGACTTTTAACGCTTATCATAGACCCTTAAATGTTCTACTTTTTTTATTATTAAAATAATACTATATAAACCATCCTTATCCTCAGCTACCGAACTGTTCAAGGAATCAAATGTTTTAAGAGTGGAGGATATCTACGGAAAGTGTTGTATGCTCCAGGTGCATAAGGAGAGCCTCCCATCGGATCGTATTACGGGAAGGTTAAGAACAGGATGCCTCGCCCTAAAAAGAATTAAAAATACTTCTGCCAAACATCATTATACTTGTATAGGACGGAAGCTTTTCAATAATTTACCACGAAATCTACGGAAAGAAATAAATTACGGAAAATTCAAGGATAAATGAAAGAAAAGCTTCATTAACCGTATTTTGAAAATAAAGATGTTTATATATATGTGCCGTTGTATATCAATTTATTGATTTTGTGTTTTTGTTTATTTTTTTATAAGTGTCACATTTTCTCAATTTTTTAATTTTTTATTTATTGCATTATTTTGATTTGCATTTTTGTTTCATTTTAATATAAACTTGCCAAACACAAGAGCCAGACTCTTTTTTGGCAAGTTCAACCTTAAGTGTTCCATTTTTGATTGTATGTATTGTTTTTTATACTAATAAAGGTTTTTTAATATATTTTTTTTTTAATAGGTGTGTTCTGATCCATAGCGGACGGACCGCACTTGTATGACTAAGTTTGTAAAGAAATCTAAAATCAGTTTGATACTATCCGTCCGATGCGGACATAGGAGCGCTTACCTTTAATCGTAACTATATTTGAATTTTCATTTTTCACATAAATTTTCATTTAATCTTTTGTATTTACAATTTATGATTTGTTTATCTGAGCTATTTGTCTGTTTCATCAGGGGGATAAAGTTTACAGTTATATGTGTGAAATATAATAAGAATCCTGGACAAGCGTTTTCGACTCGATGATCACTATCAGGTAAAAATCCTGAAAAAGCAAAGCGAGTTGAGGATATGTCCTGTATATGTACATTCGAATTTCATAGTCCCTGGACTGGTGTAAGACTAAGACTAAACGTAAGACAGATCACCTTACCACCATCTATTTATTTATTTCGGATAATTTTTAAAGCGCCATTTTTGTGGAAAATCACCTTAAGGGCGCTGTACAATAAACATCCCAATACCTTCTGCAGTTACAGAGCGCATACACACTAATTTCTTTTGTGTTAGTAGGCACCCTGTTTCTTTAAATAGATTTACGTACAAAGTCCATTTTTAAGATATGTTTATTTTATTCACAATATATATATTCATCTAACATTTATTGAAACACAAATCCCAAAAAAAAAACTAAAACTATATTATAACGAAAACAATACTATATCATACAGTTACATAAAACTAGAAACGCACTATTAAAAAATAAAGGAGACGAATAAGTTTATTGGACAAAAATATGGGATCCAGGTTGATTACAGATATAAGGAATTTATTGAGTTTTATTAATATTTTTTTAGTTTATTGGTAAAGATATCTAATTTACAATCAAAATCATTCAGATCCTGATTTTCGTTCCTTAGTTCATTATTGGAAAACGTTCTGTCATTTACACATAAGCAAAGTTTTAGTTTTTAGAGATTTGAATCTCAATAATTGCTATATTGAATCAAATAAATAAATATTTAATATAATATTGTAAAACAACGTATTCCAGATCGGCACTAGGTCGGAGGCACAGGTGGCTAGAGCGGGATACAAGAGTTTCCGGGCCAGTAGACCGGAAGGATATCCGGCCAGGATCAAAGCTACTTCGATAATAATAAAATCGTGTTATTTGAACACATCATGTTCGAGCGACAGGCGATCCGGACAAGGCTAAAGATATTTTAATTAGAAGGCAGAGCGCTCCTGAAATCTCGGCCTATGGCAATAATAATCGATATAAAAAGCGTTACTTATTATTGAATATTAACCTTATATAAACACAGATTCAAGTTAAAACATGTGAAGAAAATATATTCCCTTAATTGTGATTTTTCATTTAATTATTTTTGATTTACAAAGAAGAACAATTGCGAAAAGTTCCCTTATAAGGCTAAACAAGAAATTGTTCGCTTTTATAAAAAAATAAAATAATAATACGTAGACTCAAAACGGTGTTTAATTTGATTTTTTGAAACTAAGCATATAATTACTTTAACCCAAAAGTCAGTAGGAATAGGGCGTTTATTACCCGGTAAGAACTTCCATATTACATCAGTAGCGATTCGTGAAACACGCGCAACCCTCGAGACACTGCGGGCGAGGGCAATATGAAGAAGTGAGGGAAATTAATTATATTTTTCAACATTTCGCTAGCGTGCTAATGAAATTTAAAAAGCGTGACATAGTAAATGCTATTGTCAAAGCTAATGCTAATATTTAAAGATAGGAAGGTTACAAATTCCGAAAATATGATAACTTCTTTTGTGTTTTTTCCCCTGAAATTGGTAGAATTAATTTTTCTTGAATTTTTGGAATTTTGCCTTGGGATTATCATTTTCTCAGAAACAAACAGAGGCTTTAACAGTTCTTTGTATCATTTTTCACCCTCGGAGTCTGAAAAAAGATGAGCAATTAATTTTTCAGTCTTCACATCCATTTCCCAGATTGCTTTTTTTTTTTTTTGCACCACAACAGGTCAGGAGGCCTAATTACAGTAGTGAATTACATCACAGAACACCCAGGCTTGAGAAAAATCACATTGAATTTTTGTGTTTTCATCGGGAATCAAACCATGAACCTTCCGTGTGTGAGTCGAGCATCTTGACCACTACACCACGGAGGCCGCCTTAACTACTACAATACTATCTGCTAAATAACATTTACTTTATTATGTTATTCTGTAAGCGGGAGGATAAAGAATACAGTTCAGCGTACGAGATATAACCGGAACCCTGGACGAGTGTTTTCGACTCGATGGCTATTTTCAGGTTAAAATCCTGAAAAAGCAAATCGAGTGGAGATATGTCCGCTTCGTAGTGTACCCGTTGGCGCCTTTGCCTACCGAGCTTGAAGTCGTCCGGGATCGATTCCAGGCAAGATCGACGCGATAAGGAAATGACGTTGATGAGTTAACACTAGTAGCTACAAATTTTAAAAACTCAAAGTGAAAAGAGCAGTAATAAAAGTAGAGTTCAATTAAATCAAAATCGCAAAAATGAAATATATTTTTTTAATAGAACCTCGTTTATTAACAAAAAAAAACATTCCTTTGTTGTATGAGCGAAACCGATAGGAAGACCCAAGGTCTTTTAAACGGTTTTCGGGTATGTGGAGAAAGTACTTTCACTAGTAGCTACTATTTTCGCTTACTTTTGAATTAATTAGCATTTCAAATATCATGTGTTAACTAACGCTAATTATATTTGATTACGAATCCTCAATGCTTGTGCTAATTATTTCGTCACAAGTCACTATCATGTAACATAGTGCGTGGGATCTTCATATTCATAATTTGATTTTCATTTCAGGACCACCTACTATCGTAGATCGATTCTATGAAATGAGATTCGCTACACTTGTCGAACACACAATCTAGTCAAATTATCTCAAAGTGACTCTTTGAAAATTAAGGATGTCAAGGCGTCCTTAATCAATTTTATCTTTAATATGAACTTTATTATTACATATTCCTATATAACAAATTAACTACACATCTTTGTTGACGTATTGAATTGACTTATTTTGGAGGATCGCAGGGTAAATGAGCGTTTTTTTAATAAAAAATACATATGTTAAATTGGATTGTTGCGATCTCTTGGATTTAATAAACATGCAAATACCAACACAACAACCACACAAAATGCGCTATATTATCATCACCTTTTTCCGAACAACTCATACCATTATTGTGTTCATATATTAACAAATTACAACAGGGATGGAGAATACCTTAAATAAGGGATGTGAAAGTCAAGGCATTTACATGGCTTATGACCTGTCATTGGCTGGTTTAAGTGGCCACTTTACACACTGTGTAACATTCACCATTTTGATATTGATATCTTTAACGATACATGAAATAAGTATAGGAAAACTTTAATGCAATTTATAAAAACAAATAGTCACTTATGTTAGTTATCTAAAATAATTTGTAATAACCTGTTAGTAATTATTTATTTATATATATATTAGAAAAGTCACATAAGCCAAATTACAAACAAGTATTCTACTTAAACACTAAGGATAAATCAAGCAAGCGAAGGAGTGCGGTATAGCTAAATACTCTATCGGTTCCTATATAGGCAATGCCTGTTCTAAGGAACCGATATGTTGCGGCAAAAATAATATCATCATACTTATTTGCAAAAGTGTATACGGATGTAATAAGTATCAATGTAATCTTTAAGTACGTATATATTAAAATAAGTATGTATATAATATAATAAATATGTGCATAATATATCAGGGTGTTCTTTAAACCCTGTCACATCCGAAACCACGATGATCAGTATGGGCAAGAAGACATATTAGCATATTTAAAAAAATATTTAGAACGAACAAATTTTGTTTAAAGAAAATATTTAAAAAAACAAATGGTTGCGTACTTCTTCAGGGGAGAAGCGAGGGGGGCGCCGCCGCGCGGTTGACGGTATTTCAGACTACCCCCTCCCATCCTCGTTTCTCCTATGCAGAAGTACGCAACCATTTGTTTTTTTTAATATTTTATTTTTGTAAATTTTATTCGTTCTAAAAAAATATTTTGATGTGCCAATATGTCTTCTCTCATACTGATCATCGTGGTTTTTGGATGTGACAGGGTTTAAAGAACACCCTGTATAAGTATGTTTATAACATATAGGTGCAAATTAAGTTATAAATGTTAACAAATTTTTTGACTCTTTGCTTCCCATGTCTATCAACCATTTGCCAATTTTTTTCCCAAAACATGTTCTACTTTCGTTTTTCCACATGTAAAGCACTAAGTTATAATAGGTTTGGTCTCGTAAAAATAAAAGATCTTTAAAACACCGCTACACGCGCTCTAGGCATCATTAAGTCATTCCTCACAGAACTTCGTGTGCATATTGTAATAACTTTTATAACAATCGTAGAATTCAATTAAGCTAGCCAATTTTAAAAAATTTACACTCATTTTTTCTCTTTATTTTTTTTATTATTTTTTTATTATTTTTTTACGCCCATAAGGCTTTTACATACATGAAAGTTTTACAAAATATAAGTATATAAACAACATCAAATTTAAAAAATACAATATAAAGCAACAAAAGATAGAACAGTGTTAAGAAGTAAAGTTGGTATAAAAAAAGAAGATGAGTATATAAACAACATAGATTAAAAAAAAAAAAAAAACTTTTTGTGCATGCTGTGTTTACACATAATTGATAAACAATATCTAAAATAACAATTTGTAATTATTATACCAATGTCAAATGTATTGTTTGTAAACCATAATAAATATATATTTTTTTTTTTAATGTCACAAAAAAAGGTTGAATTTAATCGACGAAGATCTACTAATTGTATGTTATTTTTAATGGGGTTGTAGTCCTTTGACCAGTGTCGCGGACTCCACTCTACCTCTACTTGATTCCCATTTTTTAATATTGAGTTATTTACAACTTATTGAAAATGTCCCCCAAAATTGAAATATTTGGGTAAATCGTATGAACGCGAATGTTTCTTTAAAAAATAAAAATAAATACAAATTAACACTAACGGTTAGGAAACGTCGATTTCAATCGATTACTATCTATTTAATTCCGAATCGTATTATTGTAAATATTACTAATTCACAACATGAACTTTATTCAATGTCGTCTCGTTTTAGAAAAATCTGTGTCTGTATGTCTAATGATTGCGAGTAAATTTGCTTTGAACGCGAAGGCTACAGAAGCATCAATGCTGGAAATTCGGTCTTACGAGGGGGTTGGGTTCCACACACCGCCACAGCAACTGCCTACCGCTCGCGGGCGACCGGCCAAATTGTCTTGGCAACTGAATTAACATTTAATTGCGATGTTCTTCTTAACGTAGAATTACTAGCGTAAAACTAACGAAGCAGTCGATAATTTATAGAAATAATAAATAACTCTGCCTCCTCCCGCGGTAAATCAACAACAAAATATACTCGAGGCTGAGTTATGACCGCGAGCTATTATAAATTTACGCGGAACGACTGATTATTTCATCGGCCGAATTAATTGAGGCAAATATTACGATTGCTTAATCTGTTTAGAGATACAGGACGTCAGTTCTACGTTAGATAGTGCCAAACACGAGTAATTTCTTTGCCGATAATATTTCGCAGGGCGCGTGGTGGGGTTTTCTTTTCACGCATAGAAACATATCTCTGGGGTCCTGAACGCAAAAGCGCGCGTGGAACGCGCATTTTTAACGCGCATTTTTAACGCGTATTTTTAACGCGTGTACACGCTAACCGAGCGATCTCTCCGCGCGCAATTCCGTTCAGAATACCAACCCTGGTTAGAAGTTCGTAATTAAGCACTCAACAAGGTGGAGAGTCGATGAATGGGAGGTGAGACTGAAGCGCCCCCCGCTGACCTTTCCCGGACATATTATGTGAGTAGGTAAGCTTTTCATGAGTCGGTAGAGTTTTCTTTTTATCGCGAGAACGATTTAGCCAAAGAGATACGGTAATTGTTACTGTGGAAATAATGCGATATGTCGTGTATGCTGTATATTATTATTATTATTATTATCATTTTATTTTTTTATAAGATAAATATTAGCGTTCTTATATTTTACTCAAATATTTGAATTTAGGTGGCCATTTTCAACGAGTTGTAAATAACTCACTATTAGAAAATGGAAATCAAGTTGGGGTAGAGTGGGGTTCGAACCTCGGACCTCTGATCCGTGAGTCCGCAACACTAGCCACGGGACCACAACCCGATTCTAAAAATAATAACAGTAATAATAACCGTTTTAAAATATTTACCTAATCCTACTTCCAATGCGTTTCTTACCTCATCTTGTAAGATGTCAAATAAAGTTTTAAGATTGGAGGATATCTACGGAAAGTGTTGTATGCTCCAGGAGCATAAGGAGAGCCTTCCATCGGACCGTATTACGGGAAGGTTAAGAATAGGATGCCTTGCTTCACAGAGAATTAAAACTACCACGGCCAAACATCATTATACTTACATAGGACGGAAGCTTTTCAATAATTTACCTCAAAATCTACGTCAAGAAACAAATTACGGAAAGTTTAAGGATAAATTAAAGAAAAGCTTCTTGACATAATTAACATCAACTGTATTTTGAAAATAAAGATATGTGTTTAATATGTGCCTGTGTTTATAAATTTATAAATTTTGTGTTTTTATTTTTAAAAATTTAGTGTTATTTTTTCTCAATTTTTCAAACTGTTTAATTTATTATTTATTTTAATATTTTGTTTTGCATTTTTTGTTTCTTTTTAATGTTATTTTGTAAACTTGCCAAACACAAGAGCCAGACTCTTTTTTAGCAAGTTCAACCTTAAGTGTTCCATTTTTTTACTGAATGTATTGTTTATTTATGCTAATAAAGGTTTTGATAAATGAAAAAAATAAAATAATAATAAGTACTTCTATTAGATATAACTTAATTTTTTATAATACATTATGTGCAAACACTATCTGCCTATTAAACAAAGACCTATAAAATCGGCAAGTACAAACCTTTACCAATGTACACCAGTAGGTTTTTTTTTTTTTTGCAACTTATTAATTCAATCACTTTTGCAATAGTTTTACCGAAGCCGACGCATCAAATGACAACGGGTACATTGAACCAAGGAAAAAAGCCTACGTGTGAATCAAAATGAAAAACGTAAATCATGAATACTGAAACTTCTCATGCTTTATACATATATGTAATTCAAATATATTCAATTAAAATTTTTTTAGCAGCGACGAGGTACAAAAAAATATTGTTTTAAAAAAATATTTGCGTTCTTATGATTTAGCGCAGAAGTTCCCAAACTTTTTTGTGTCGTAGACCCCTAGCCATGTTTTTCGGTTTTTGGTAGACCCCCTACTTCTACTTACCTGATATTGATTTTTCATAAATTTCTAACTGTAGTGAAGTTTAGTGTTAAAAACTTAAAGTTAAGTTTTACACATTTATTAATTGAATTTTAATTAAAACTACTCAAAATAAAATTTTGTATCTGTTATATAAAATAAACGTAACCTAAAATAAACTAAGCAATAAGTAAATGTTTTTAGTGGGAAGGATGAACCTGATGCTTTAATAATAAATTATCAACATTTAGCGTCAATTTTGTCACGTTTAATCTTAAATCTCCTCGGCCAATGATGTCCAGTCTGTTTCTTTTTTTCATTAGGAGATTGGTAACAGCGCTGAACCCCCTTTCCACTAGGTATGACGATGGAAAGGAAATTAAAAATTTGCTCGCTATATTCCATAATACAGGATAAGTAACGGGTATGTTTTTTTGCAGCCAGAAGTACAAAAGTACTATCAGTGTATGTTGAGATCCACTATCGTGGACCCCCATTTTCATTTCATGGACCGCCAAAATTTTTTTTCGTTGACATAGACCCCTTGTAGGTTGTCATAGACCCCTGGGGGTCGATATATACCACTTTGGGAATCACTGATTTAGCCAAATATTTCGATAAATAAACCTCAAGTCACGTTCAAGTCCACAATACTACCACGGGGCCATGTTCCGGTTCACTTTTGTTTTCTTAAAACTGCGTTTTTTTTTT
This sequence comes from Micrasema longulum, assembly GCF_059751315.1. Classification (NCBI taxonomy): domain Eukaryota; kingdom Metazoa; phylum Arthropoda; class Insecta; order Trichoptera; family Brachycentridae; genus Micrasema; species Micrasema longulum. Next base: position 162,224 of record NW_028277544.1, read on the forward strand.
CTTTTCTTTGTATTTTGAACAATTTATATAAAGTTTCGTATTAAAGGCTACCTATTCTCTCATATTCTTTATATGGAGCTAAATCCGATTTTGATAATATATTTACCCTAAAAACACTGCTCTTTGTTTCGTCCTATTCTCGAATACGCCTCTGCAATATGGTAGACGAAAAAGTATGGTCAACGAAAATCAGATCTGAATTATTTTGATTGTAAATTAAATACCTTTACTAAAAAACAAAACAATAAATATATTATAATAAACTCAATACATTCCTTATTTCTATAATCAACCTGGATTCCATAATGTTTGTCCAATATACTTATTTGTCTTTGATTTTTATTGTTGCTTTTTCAGTTTTACTGTAGGTGCATGATGTTTTCGTTCTAATTTTTGTTTAAAATGAACTTATAAAATAAAAATAAATCTAGGTGAAATAAAAATGTATTTTACCTGCTGCCAAGCCAGCTGCGGGAACTCCGTGGGCAGCAGCAGGAACACGGCGGCCAGGGTGTGCCCCACGGGCAGCGCGAGGCCCACCAGCGCCGCTAGCCAGCCGCGCAGGGGCAGCATGCCGTAGGCCACGAACACGGAGAAGACCACATGCCACGCGCCCTGCGCGCCCGCCGAGCCCCGCGCCGCGCCGCCTGCTGCCACACCCGCGGCGCAGAAGGCCGCGCCGCCCAGCACGGCACCGCGGCACGCCCACGCCAGGCGCGAGTCGCGCGCCGGCCGCGCGTGCACGAGCGCCAGCAGCGCCGCGCAGCCCGCGCAGTGCAGCGCGTAGTACACGTTCTGCACGGTTGGCGCGCGCGCGTAGGCGGCTCCCAGCGCGGCCAGCGCGCCCGCGATGAGCGCGAACAGCGCCAGCGCCGTGGACACGGAGGCGCGCTGCAGCTTGAGCGCGTAGCGGCGGTACAGTGCCTCCAGCTCGTCGTTCTCGAAGCGCTGCCGGTCCAGCAGCCGGCCCAACGTGCGCGAGCCCATCGCCTTCACCGCGTGGTCCATCGCGCTAAGGACCGCGCCCGCACCGCCACCGCAACATCCTAAAACATTGACAAATAAAACATTTTTATTAGTACAGACAGTGGCATACACTTAATTACAAATACATGGTAAATGAAAATATTTTTTTTAATTTTCACGGTTCACAAACGATAAACAATACGTACGACATTTCAATTTAATTTCAATTTATTTTTTTTTTTTAAATATTGGTACATTAATTAAACATTGATACATATGATACATACATACATTAAACATTGGTATATTAATCATAATTTGTCAAACTACTTGAAAGTACATAACGTATTCAAATCGCGAAATAATATATTTAATATTATTGACTGTTTTTACAATTTTCGTTCATATGTATTCTTATTTTCTGTATACAATATATGTAAAAACTGCCGTTTTTTCCCAAATAAAAAAATAAATATTAATATATATATAAATAATATTGATGATTTTTAAACTTTGGGGTTTCTTTAGTTATTATGAAATTATTCTTACGTAACATAGAAGAGATACATTCACATTTGAATTATTTAACTGCCTCGCATAAAATTGTATTTCGTGACATTGTCTTCTTTCTAAATGAGACACTGGTATTTTCATTTAAGCTGGTATTATTACGGCAAAGAAGGTTAATTATAACGAGAGAAAACTCCATTAAACATAATCATATCGATTTAGGAAGTACTTAAAAATAAAAAAATCATTACGTATTTTTTTAAATCGATAAAATCAAAACACTCCTTGTTTAGCAATAAAAAACCATTATTGGATAAATTAATATCTGAATAAAATCGACTGAACTTCAAAATAATATTTTGCGTTACAAGTTAATTTGATAGTCTAACACGATTTTATTTATTTATTACCCATAAACGCCCAGAGGGCTTTTACATGACTTATAAAATAAAAATTTAACAGTTTTATGGTAAGACAAGTTAATGTGGAGGTACTTGTATAATAAACAATAGTAAGAACAAGAATAAAAATTAAGTATCAAATGACATTACGCTTCATAGATGTAAACATAGTGGGCAGGGACATAATTAAATGTGTTGAAAAAATTTAACAGTTTTAGGGAAAAAAAATGAAGTTTACAGTAGGTATTATTAAAGAACAGATAAACAAAACAGAAAAAGTCGAAGTGATTTTTGCAGCATTTAAATAATGAAAAATATTTTGATTTTATCGCCGTAAGAATTTTTACCTCAAAAATTGACAATGGAAAACGAAACATCAATTTATCCATACTCGTTTCCAAACCGGTATAGTCTGACGATTGGAGATTTGTTATGAAAAAATATTATTCAGAACCCCAAAATGCATTATGTTGGTATAAAACACGAATACTATTACAAAAAACATAAACATAAACCTAACACAACACCAATTACGTAGACAACACAATATATAAAAAGGAAAAGGATTTTTAAGTCCAAGTAAGCAAAAAAACTTTTTCTTTTATTTATTTTTTATTTCATTATTATTGTAATGTTTTTTTTACATGTGGAATGATGCGGAGTGGCTTTTTAAAGGTACGTTTTTTTCTTCTTTTTGACATTGTATTTAGTAAGGTATAAAAAACTATAATTGGCCTATAGTTTTTTATTTATTTGTAAATATTGTATTTTTTTGTTAAAATGGCTGTTGTTTTCTTTTAATAAATAAACTAATTTCTGAACAGGACAACAAAATGTGACGAGAATATGTATCACACGTGACTCTATTTGTGTTGGTATCTCCATCGTTGTGAATAAGGAGAGTGGCTTATGGAGTGATGTGTGTAAAATGTGGTGATTATTTTATATGTATAGTAGATTTAGTATTCTTTGTCATTGTTTTTTATCTCCGATTTTTTTTTGTTAATTCAAAGCGAGGCTAAATATTGTTAATATAGGCTAAATATGAAAGGCTTAATATTATTATTGTCAATGCGACTCAGCTTCCGTTTGTAGCGGAAAGCTGAGTCGTTAAATAAGTCAAGATTGTATATTTTCTCTTTCAATAGAGAATTCTGTGCTGCTCTGGGTACGCATTCTGATGGGAAGTTAAAATTTAAATAGAAAGTAAAATTAAGTTTTCTGTATGAAAAATAGAATATGTTTACATTTTTTTTCAATACATGTTCAATTACCGGTTACCGACGAAGATACTTTGAATTTTTATACAAATATATACACTTGCATACATAAATTTCGATTTTAGTTTATACCGTCTCAGTATATACCGACAAAGATGGCCGTTCATAATCGCGGCCCTGGTGTTGAATTTCTCGTTGCTCAGTAGCGTAGTATCTAGTGCGACGAAGGGAAATATTGAAATTTTCCAATTGATCAGACCATTTTATTAGTGTGATTGGAATATAATGAAATAAATGAAAACAGTACAAAATAATCATTTCGAGCGAATGAAGAGTTTATTTATTTATTTATATATTAGAAAAATCACATAAGCCAAATTACAAACAAATATTCTACTTAAACACTAAGGATAAATCAAGCGAGCGAAGGAGTGCTGTATAGCGGAATACTTGAGAGGATCTAATGCGATTTTTTGTATAAAAACCAATTTGTCAATTTAAATGAAGTTGCGAATTTTTAAGAGTTATGTTACTTAGTTCTTTTGAATAATTTGTATTCCAAATATTTCTTAAAGACTCGTAGACAGGTTACTCAAAATGAAATACGAACATGCCTACTAATTATTCGTTATATTAATTTATACCATATTATTTAGTTGTACAAGTTATGAAATAAAAAAAACTGTGGAAAAAAAACTTACGTAGATTAAAAAAACAAACATTTTAGTCCCGCATATTACAAGATCAAGCTGATATTGAAAATATTTGGAAAAAAAAAATTATACATTATTGTGGTTAACAAATGAAATAGATTTTTCAATTTTTTTTTTATTTCTGCTGGTTTATGCTGTATCATATTTGAAAAGTTCAATTAAGGAAAAAAATTGCGACTCTTGTTGGTTAATATACGAAGCCTGGTGTCAGAGAACTTCTAATCTTTAATCTTATCTGAAATTCATTAATTAATGAAATTTTAAAATAGTATAATTATGTAGATTTAGTGGATATTTTAAACCGTCATTGTTGTATATTCAAGAAATATTCAGGTTACTCTGTGTTCCAATATGCTGCCAATATGTAGGTAAATGTTTTTGATGTTAATTGTATTTTTATGTGGAATTGTATGGACGAAGTGAGTGTTTTTTTAACCACGTATTTTTGTTGAATTACCTTACAAAATACATAAATAAAAAACATTCGTTTTCACTTATTGGGCACAGTACAAATAATGACATAACAGTGCATGTACTACTTATTATAATTATTTATTTAATTTATGTTGTTTTACTTAATTCAAATAAAGTTAAATAGTTTTAACATCTAATTATCTGTATTATTACAAGTTTTCTTTTGCGCGTATTTGGTCGCGTTAAAGTTCGAGAAAAAAATCCGCGAGTTCCTGACAGGGGTACGTACTAGGATACCCTGGCTAAAATGCTATATACCTATACGACATAAAAAAGAACATTATGATTGTAATGATAGAGTTAATAAAACTGTTTTCGATTAAGATTTCGAATTTTCTACTACCTGGGGGACCCTAGATACACCTCTTAGATCTGGAGAAGTTAAAACGGGCGGTTACCCATAATCTCTACATAGAAACCAATAACACCCCATGTAATCCGCCATGCTCTACTTCGTCCGATCAGTATGATAACATGAAATGTACACATAATATGTAGTAGAATGTAATTACAATTTATTCGCTTTATATGCACACCTATGATTTATTTCAAAGCAAAATGCAGCCCGTAAAACATTATTACTACTAACATGAAATCAATGTATAAACGTATATAGTCCGTGGCAATAATAACTAAAATATGGGTTATAATAGTATTTTAGTAATAAGCTTATATAAATACTTTATTTTCAAGCTACGAGGCATGTTCTAAAAGTAAGTGTACTGTGACCGTAACGCGCCGTGGTGTTTTGTTTTTTGAGGGTTGGCAAAGTGGTAGAGGAGGATCTCCTGACAGAGCGAGCATCGCAGGAACACGGCAGTACGTGAACTCACGTTGTAGTGCCCAGTTGCGTGAAAGATCCGCCTACTACTCGCGGAAGGAATAAGACCTACCGATTATTTTTTTTGCGAATCAAAACGGTTTATGGCGAAAGTGTTATGAACAAAACGAGTGTGTTTAAGGTAGGGAGTTTAGTGGAGGCAGGATAATTGTTTGGTCAATAGCACCCGCGAGTTTCTTGAGCGATTTGAATAGATAGGTGAGGATTTTCTATCGAAAAGACTGTCGTCACAGAGGCATCACACCAATTCCTCATCTGCCAAAAAATTCAAAACCACAGTTTCGGGCTAACAAATCATAGTCTCAGTGTTTTGGGACCAAATAGGCATCATTTTTGTCGAATTTCTGCCTTAAAGGTAGACCATCAATGCAAAATGATATTGTGAAACCCTAAAAAACTCAAAAAGAGTATTTAAAACAAAGGGAGGGGAATGCTGACGAGAGAAGTATGCTTTTTGCACAACACCCGTCCTCACACAGCCTTAGCCACCAAGGCGCTCATAGACTTATTTGGATGTTTTGAACCACTCCCCGTATTCCCCTAACTGGGCGCCTTTAGATTATCATATGTTTACCTTCCTGAAGACAGACATGTGAATATGTAAATTTTAAACCGAAGAAATTATATCCCTCCTGATCCCAACAGTTTAGATAAATTTAAAGAAATTTTATTGCAGAAAAATCCACTTTTAAAATATAAACCTTGTATATTATAAGCAAGGTAAATAATAAAGCAACTCCTAAATAATAATTTTAAAAAAACCGATGAGCAGGTGCAGAAAGAGGTTCTGAAGTGGGGGAAATAGCTGGCGGGAGAGTTTTTCGAGGAGGGCATAAAGAAGCTTGTGCCACGGCTCACCATATTTATTGAACGGAAAAATAGTCAACAATATCGTGTATTTTTTTTTCAACTACACTTTTTGTATAAAAATATAAATATCTACTACACGTACTTTCTGAACATGCCTCGTATATCTACACAACTTCACAACGGGGGATGAAGCGGTAGCAATTATAACAATAATAATGTAGGCACATACAAATATTATATTACGAAAGAAATCGAAGCACGTGCCGTGGAAGAATTATACACGAGGGAAATTTGACATTGAACGAAAAAAAACATTAATAAGAAATTAAAATCAGGGACGGTATTGAATTACACAAAATTATAACGTGGAATGTTACGAAATACATTCCTAAAAATACTCCGGATAGAGATATAAAGGTTTATTAAGTAAATTACCATAATTTATGCGAGGAAAAAATATTTACATTTACCAAAAATACTGTTTAACAGACGTCAAAGAAAAACGAAGTAAATTTTAATAAATAACATGATGCGATATGTAATACAAATAATTGGAATATTAAATAAAATAACAAATTCAAACATAAATATTCATTCAGGAGGGTATATAAATATACATTTACATACCCTCTTCAAAAATGAGTCTTAATAAACTGATCGCAACCTTATAAGAATAGTGTCACTATACTACAGTCAGTCGTTTTGTGTAGTGACATTATTTTATTGGGTAAACAAACAGTATTAATATTATTATTATTTATTTATAAATTTATTGCAAAAAAATAATATACATACTTAATAACAGGGAATCTATATAAAACCAATTAATGTAAAATGAAAACGGAGTGTTCTCTGTTTATGATAGTCTCCATCTAACATGGCACGGCCTGTTCTAAGGTGGAGATTTTTTATCTTTAGAGCGTAAGTAGTCCTATACTAATAAAACAATAACATAAAAAAGAAAAACTAAAACTACTTAATGATAAATGCCTAGCTAATCAAATGTAAGAAATCAAAAATCATTATTATATAAATAGAAAGTATATATATGTGCCAAGAATACATGTTACTACATGAAAGACACTCATGCACACACCAAAAAAAAATGTTTGAACTTAAAGACAATAATATAAATAATGTTAAATAAAACAAATGTAAAAGATAAGAAATGAAAAATATGTAGTTATATAATAATAAAATTAATTAAATATCTGCTTCTCTCAATATTTCTATGATTTTTGAATAATTTTGTAGATTAATTTTATATGGAAAACATCTCGGAATTTCGTCGGGGAATTCAAACGAAAAAGAGTTGAAGTTGCTCGGAATCTGAGTGTGGACGGTATTTTAAGAACTTTTAAATATCTTTCTATCAAGTTTTTATATTAACCGTTAAAGCGAAGGATTCTTATTTAAAAACAAACAAAAATAATATTTTAGAAAATTATTTAGTTTATCATGCCCAGTACCGGTTTTAAACCATTTTTACTCATTCTGGTAAAATGCGGTTTTGTATAGTGTCATTATTTTCGTAAGCGTGAATAATTATTTTTAAAAAAAAAGATCTACTGGGTGTTTCTTGAACCCTGTCACACCCGAAACCACGATTATAAGCATGACCAAGAACACATATTAGCACATCAAAATATTTTTTTATAACAAATAAAATTTAAAAAAATAAAACATGAAAAAAAGCAAATGGTTGCTTACTTCTGATGGAGAGAAACGAAGAGGGGGGAGTCTGATACTGCGCCGCGCTCCCCTCACTTCTCCCCTGCAGAAGTAGGCTACTATTTGTTTTTTTTTTTATATATTTTTTTTTTTTAATTTTCTTTGTTCTAAATATTTTTTTTAATATGCTGATATGTCTTCTTGCCCATGCTGATTATCGTGGTTTCGGATGTGACAGGGTTTAAAGAACACCCTGTATAATATTTAGGGAATTTTATTTCAATTTTTCATACATCATCCTCTGACAATATCCTCCCACCACCCGCGTTTAATTAAATCCATAGCATTTTAAGGATTCTAGCAGTCATCGGAAACAAATAAGAAAAACAAAAAAAATACTAATCAAACTCACATTTAAATCGAACATGTCAGTAATGCGAATAAAATCCATTGTAATCCAATAACTGTACTAACAGTACACAACACAGTTCAATCAATCAAAAAAATAAATTTGAATATGCGTTAAAATCACTCATAAATAATATGTTTAATTAATACACGTAACACTTTTTACTCGTTTTTCTACAAGATGAAAATATTTATTTGCGACGATTCTTTCAAAATGTACGAAAAATGGTGTCAGTGAAGATTGTGACACTGTACTTGGTAAATTAAACACGCAATTTCCAGAAAATGGTTTAATTGGTAATGATCTGTAAGAGTTTCGATGGGGTACATTACAGGTCCGTTCCCTTCAAGTCGCGTGAGGACTGTGTCAATACTGTCGATGTGACACTGCCGTCTCTGATGAGCGCAAATCGGGTGTTCAGTGGCTGTGTACTTAAACATTTTGGGGACCAGTGAACCAGCAAGCAGTAGGTACGGCCCATTTCACACAACGGTGAAAATCCACACGGCACGATAAAATAACATAGGGTGGATTGATATTTGTCGGATAATAATTATATTTTGCTTTGTAAATGCCTAGACTTCAATGTTCCCTTCTGTAAGGTATTCTCCATCCCTGTTGTAATTTGTTAATCTTAACGACTCCCGAGGGGGTGAAATCCAGTATTTTGTCTACAAACATTTGGACAAACCCAAATATTGTAATAAAACCAACTGGTCCAAGAAGAAGTTTAAAAATTGGAAAATTGTTTTAAGGCGTTGCCAAGTATGTGAAATAATTCAGTCAAATGAATCTCTTCACAACAATAAAGGTTTCAGCTCTTTAACTTCACTACAATCAATAAATGGAAGAATTGAAGAAATATGGATGTTCAAACATAGGCAAAATGGTGAATATTACACAGTGTGTAAAGTGGCCACTTAAACCAGCCATTGACAGGTCATAAGTGTCTTGATTGAAACGTTCAAAATCTTAACTGAGCAATATAATGTACCCAAGTTGAAATCAATGTTCACTATGAATGAAAACCTCTATCTCAAAGGTCATTCATTAAAATTAAATACTACCTCCTTCTCATCCAACCCCAAGAAAAACTTCTTGACAAACCTAGTTGTGGAAAAATGGGATGGCCTTCCTGAGAAAGTGATTGGTGCTAGTTCAGTTAATGTGTTCAAAAACCGCCTAGATGCATACATCAATTTATAATATTTAATAACCATGTACACTTGATATACACGCATCAGCTTAATAGCTGCTAGTGTATTATTATTAATAATAATAATAATAATAATGGAAACTAGCCTCTAAATAAATAAAAAAACTAAAAGTTTTATAAAAAAAATCAATTCGCCCCAATTTTATAATGTCGTGTGGATTTGCACGACGATGTGAAATCGACCTATACACGGAGCCGCCACACACGGCGTTAACGGGACCAATAGGCCGTGTGATACGAATACGACAGAAAGAATGCCCTCCAACCCGTATTACAAAGAAACGATAAAAAAAATGAGCGATATTTATCGACGTAGTAAGTTAACTAGAGTTTTTCTAACGAAAATTTATTGTGGATAAAAAATATTGAATACCCACTCAAATAAAATATTCAATTCAGATTAAATAAAAATTATGTTAATAAATATTAGTACACTTACTTTATACCTATCGGTTTCGCGACGTGCCCGTCTCTTGTCAAGACAGTCACTACGTCACTAAATCAATATGTGGCTACTAAAAATTAATGTAGTGAGTGTCCTGACAAAGAGGTCGGTGCATCTCGAAACCAGAAAACATTATAAGTCGATAAAAGCTTGAATACTTATATTTACTGATATAAGCTGAAATATTTGACTACAAAGCTAATTCTTTACAGTGATATCATTACAAAAAAAACATAAACCTAACACAGCACGAATTACGCACACAATTTACACAATTTTTGAACTGGACAACAAAATGTGACGAGAAAATGTATAACACGTGACTCTATTTGTGTTGGTATCTCCATTGTTGTGAATAAGAAGTGTGGCTTATGGAGAGATGTGTGTAAAATGTGGTGTTTGTTTTATATTAATAGGAGATTTAGTATTTTTTATCTTTGTTTTTTATATTGTTTTTTTCAAAAAGAGGCTAAATATGGAAGGCTAAATATTATTATTGTCAATGAGACTCAGCTTCCGTTTGTAGCGGAGAGATGAGTCGTTAAATAAGTCAAGATCGTACATCTCAAATTTTGAAAAAATACTAGCTGCCCTTCGTTATAGAGAATTCTGAGCTGCTCTGTGGTAATATTCTGAATTTTCTCTACCCCCTAGAGACTGATTAATTTGACACTGTGATTCATATAATGGCCACATTGATGGTTAAACATCAAATGGTGTGTAAAACTGCTTTATAAACGGAAATAAAACTAAAACGGTTTGGTCAATTCAACCTAATTAAGTGTTTTGGGTCACGAGCATTTAAGGTCACAATAATGTTCTGAATAAAACCATCATGTTTGATTTCACGTGTTCAGTGTTCATATTTTTAGACGTTTAATCATCAGTGTGGCCATAATATGATCAAAAATTATTCGCATGGAAAAAATTAATATCACCAAATTAATCACTCTCTGAATGTGGTATTATGAACGCAAAATCGCGCGTAGAAAAGGCATTTTTAATGCGTATTTACGTACTAAATATACGCTAACAAAGCGATCTCTTCGAGCGCCATTCCGTTCAGAATACCAGATCTGGGTGTTGCATTTGCCGTTGCTTAGTAACGTAGTATGTCTAGTGCGACGAACGGAAATATTGAAATTCATTTCAGCCAGCAAATCGGCACAATCAATCCGATTATTGAGTAAATGATAGGTAAATAATTGATCCACAATCATGCGCCTTTCGTGAAGGTAAGGTAAGTTAAGGTTATTGAAGCTAAGGAATTTATATTGCACGTATTTAAAGACTTTATTTTGTACTTTATCTATTGCGTTTGTGTTAATGATGTATTAAGGATTCCAGGTGGAGGAGCCGCCAGAATTGATGACTATACGGGCCCGATTTATGACATTTTCCAATACTCTTTCCAGAATTTACAGCGATAGGTTCTCGCATTCTTGACCGATGTTCTCTTAGAGGGCTTCAAAAGTCTGAGGTTTGTTGACATAGACTCGTGACTCCAAGAAACCCCACAAAAAGAAGTCTGGGACGGTTAAACCGGGTGATGCAAATCACCAAAACGAGAGATTAGGCGACCCAGAAATGCAGCCCTCAGAATATTGGTTGTGGCTCGTGGTTGCTCCATCTTGTGAAAACCACATGTTTATCAATCCCAATTCATCCAATTGAGGAAGGAGAAAGTCGTTGGGCATGGCTCTGTAGCGCTCGCCGTCCACAGCAGTCGTTTGGCCCGCTGCATTTTCAAAAAATAAGGCCCGACGACGGCTCCAGCGTAAACACCACACCATGCAGTAACTTTTTGAGACGGTATAATGACTCTTCGTATATACATATCGGTAAATCTCCTAACGTCCCTTTGCAATCGAGGGCCACATACTGGGTAACAAGAACTACAATGCCTAAACACATTTACCGTGAATACATTCAACAAGGTAGGTACTCGCGGTAAATGTGGTGAAAATACACGTGGCTCGTGAGTTCGATTGATCCACTTAAAGAAATAATATCAAAATAAATAACACTTGTCAATAATTTTAAATGAAATTTGTATGTCGAATTATTTTATCTCAAAACTAAGAAACGGGAAAATTTGGATTTATTATTACTGTACGTGTAAACACTTTTCTTGATATTTTTACACCGCTGTGATTTTTCGATGATTTGGATTTCTAAAATCCCCGCTTCAATCTCCTTCGAACCGCATGGTAAGTGAACGCGTCAACCACGGCACTACGAAGATGACTTATCTCAACTAGACTTCCTTCCTCAGCATTTTAGCTGAGAACATCCATCAAGTCGAAAACACCCGTCAGTGATTCTATTACACGTACAGTTATATAGTCTTCACCTGTCCGGACTCCGGACACGGACAAAACACCTGAGAATAAACTTGACAATAATGTAATTCTATAATTTGCGTAGTGATGTTGTATAACAGTAAAAAATGGTTGACTTCTTTTACATGATTTAATTTGTGAATACAGCAATTTAATATCCAGTTACACAGACAAAAAAAAATCTAAAACGAAAAAAAATTTTTTTTTTGATAAATTTGTAAATCTAGTCTTTATTCCTAAGTTTGTATTTATATTGTTTCGTGGAAAATCTATTAGGCTCCGAGCCTTATTAAATTAACCTTAAAACATTTTAAAGGAATATTTTAAAAACTAAACATTTTGATGTGATAAATTTAATAATTTATATTGACAAAAAGGAACACTTACAGGGAGGGACCGATGTCTTGCAGGGTACCCGCTGGCACAGCGCGGGTTTTAACTGTGTAACTCGGTTATAAGCTTAGACTATACCCTGTCTACGTAATATATAAGTGTGAAAGCACTACAATTAATGATATGAATCATACAAAATTTAAAAATATAGATTATACAAACATCACTCTGTCAGATTTAAAATTTACACTAAAAATGCATTATGTAACTTAGTAGACATTATAATAATAATTATGTACATCTCCCCCCCCCCCTCCTTATCCTCTCTTCAAGCATTTTTGTCCTTATCCCGCCCAATTTACAGTAACTTAATGTTTTTAAAATTAATATTTTTAAAATCTTTGATTATTGAGTACATGAAAATAACATTTTTATATGTATAAATTGTATGTATTTATTTAATATGTAACATATATTTTCTTTACTAACTTTGTATACTATGTGGAAATCTGTTATTAGTTCTGAGCTTATACACTATATCTGTTTGTTTACTAAAAAAATATGTATGTAGAACTGTTGATTTCCCTAATAAAATAAAAATAAAAATAAAAAATAAAATAAAATAAATACACGTATAAAACATGTGAGTCGAGGTCCTGTAATAATAAAAACACATTGATATTCGAATTGATGGACTTTGATTCTAATCGACACAATAATTTTATTTATATCCCAGAGCTTTGTTTCACGACGCAACTATAATAGTATTTCAATATTTACTAACTGTAAAAAGGGATAGGTAATAGATAAATAAGATATTTACATACTCTAAATTCAAGGTATTTCAGAGCAAACCTATCCAACCTTGAGCCGAAGATCTCCACACGAGAACGAATCTCCCGGTCTCTTTTTTAAAATAGTTCAGAAAAATATAAAGGAAAAAATACTACTTCCTAGCGCAATCCAAAAATAGATAAATCTCAAGGTTTTTTTCCTTCTAAAAATAACGGTTAAAGAAAATTAAAAACTGAATTTTTTTATACTCGTGAGCTTGTAGTGATGTTTACGTAAAGTATATCATAAAATAATGATAAAGGAATGAATTATTTACTTTCATAAAAATTTACGATGGAAATTATCTTGGCCTTGACTTACACAAAAGTACACAGATTTTTAATGAATCCTCTGTTTTTTTCACTAAAAATAAAATAAGAGATTAATCCAAATAACATTACTTGTATAGCTTTTAGGTGCGATGAAAATGGCGAGAGGGAAAAAAAATTCACCCACAACATAATATAATATTACAGTTTAAATAAACTCATTTGGGAAAGAACATTAAAAAAAAAAACATTTTTGTGACAATACGTACTATATTATATCAATTTAACACAATTCAATAAAGTGACAAAGCATACTTAAAACGTTTAAATGCAGTATGACTATATATATATTAAAGTATTTACAGAAACTTCATAAAGATTCAAATGATATTTTTTAAGTGTTACACTTCGTGGTTTACTTGACTTTTTGTTTTTAAGTTCATCAGTAGCTCAATTACAAATAACTATCCACGTGCTTAAAAACGTGCTAAGCATTTGAGCGATCACAATGAACAATAATAAACATGATTAAGTTATCCCAGTCATATGTCGACACGTGTGTAATCTCTAAGTCAACGCTCGTGTCGGTATGTTTTTTTATTTTCCTCGTAAATAAATAGTTAATTGACGAAAAATCAGCGTTTACTATAAAAAAATAATACAATCAATCGCATTTGCAAAATAGTAAGGGGTATCTAATACAAAAAAGTGAAAATTAAATTACAATTACTATGGCGACTGCTTTTCTTGCCATTTGGCTTGTCAATAAAGAGCATGATAAATAAAAAATAAATAAATAAAAATAGCAGTTTTGGAATATTTTCCATATTTACACCGGTGAAATTCAAATATGTGATTGCGCAGCAGGATTATACGTTGCGAAACGTAAATATTTTGACATTTAATATTAGGTATTCACGGATGTTCCATTGTGATCACGATACGATAAACAACCATGGTGAGAAATTGTTATCACGTCGCTTATTAGCACGTCGATAGTTATTTGTGATTGAGCTACGGGCAGTTTTAATAAACTGCCCGTATAATAAACTTATTTAATAATCAGGAGCGGAAAATGTTTTCTAGAGACGTTTTACCAAATTTTGTTGCGTTGTATGTGGATATCACATTTACTTCTAATTACGATTGTTTAACACCACTGACTGGATTGATGATTAATTCAATCCTGTAGTAGAAAGAAAATGATGTAAAAAGAGTAATATTGATGTGTTTGCCCAGAATATCCGGATATAAAAATACCCATTTGTATAAAACTGCCTCAATTCGTATTCATACATCCAAAAGCTCTCAAAAATATTGTATTATTCAATTTAAAAAATATATCAATAGTAAAGCTTCTCGGAAGTAGATTTTTCTGATATATTCACAAAACGTCCGGGTAGTCTATATTGGTAGCAACACGGGAGAGAAATAAGTGCACAAAAGCGCACAAATAGGATTCATTCCGATAGCTGGTGGAGAAATGTATGGAAATCCGTTAAAGTCTGGACGAAAATGGCTCTCGAGAGCGGAAACTTTGCGGATGCTTTATTTAATTTTGAATTTGTATTAGGAACAATTATTACTAACTACCAGCAAAAGAAAGCACATAACAATGAGAAGAAAAACCGAGTCTCTGAACTGATTGTACAAGGCGAGGGTTTAAGATCATTGTGAGATGAGTAAATATAATAGAAAAAACAGAAAAATTGTGAAAATATTTAGAAAACACTGAAAAAGTCATTCATGAAAAACAACAACTTGGTTATCTAAATATTACGGGGAAAAAAACCGTTTAAAGCATACATAGAATCACAAAATTAAAACACTGCGATACAAAAATAAATTCGAAAAAGAATTTATTATTTTAAATATCATATTAATAAATATATTTATTGGGATAGATAAAAAAAAAAAATATTTATTTAAAATTAAATGTTAAGTATAAATTAATTTAGAAAATTTTTTTGACGAGGGAATTGAAAAAATATGGATGTTCAAACAAAGGCAGAATGGCGAATGTTACAAACCATGTATTTCGGTTATTTTAATATTATCTAAAAAAAACATAATTTAGGTGGGAATGGCAATAATTATTGTGGCAGAGGAAGGCTCGGGTATCGACATTCATACCTACTGTTAAATGTACGGTGAGCTCAAACAATAACTCCTGTTGCCAGTGACAGGTCATAATCCCGATAAGCCTAAATTTATTTATTCATTTCTCAAAAAGGTTCTCTATCTCTGTTGGAATATATAATTGTTAAAAAGTTTTTTTAAATGTTCTCAAATTGTTTCTGTATCTCCACAGATATTTGTAAATGTTTTCCACGTTGTTCTTCGTTATGCTGTTATAATAATATAGTCGGGTTTCTGGCACAAGTTGGTAATGATTAATTTTCGAAAAATAAGACGTCTTCATAAATAACATCAAATATTTTTTTATTAAAAAGTATATAAGAATATTTCATATTTTATAAATAAAAAATTATAAATATATATATTTATGTTGCAGTTTCATTTGAATTGTTGATTTGGAATGAGCTTTTAACTTTAATAGTGCAATATCACACAACTAGTAAAATGTACTTACCAACTTGAGCCAGGAACCCGACGATATTATCTTTCGAATTATTCAGTTCAGTATTTGAGGAGAAAAACTACATTTTTATTATAATTTCTCCTTTGTTCTCAGGTCCTCCGCCATACGGGGGGGTATTTTTTGCTGACGCGTCACGACGCCGACGCTTGCACTCAGAGGATTATTTCGTTTCAAGGTTTAGCGGCTATTTCTGCTAACAAATGCACATTCAGAAGAGAAGGCTTGTCTCTGTCGCACTATATAAATACTTTAACGATCGATTATATTATTGAAGCAAGGGGTCAACGTGCATTTGACTTCAAAATTGTTATTCGCAAAAACAGAAATATGGTATATTTTTTTGTTTGTTTTTATTTAAACATTATAATATTGCATTCTCAAAAGTAAACACACTTCTTTAATACTAAAATCAAACTACATACACGTTTCAATATATAAATTTACAAATAATTATTATAATAAACAAAATAAAAAGTTTTAGTATGCAAATTTTGTTTTTTTTTATTATTTAAACAATAAACAGAAAGCACGTTTCTCGTTTAACGCCTACTAATGTACATTTATAATAAATATATTATTTACGCATAAAATCATCATAATTATCTCTGTACCTGCATCTGACGGTACATAAAAATGTATACATTAGTAGAATGTATAAATAAAAAGAAATACAACATCTGAAAAAAATACAAATATAATAAAAATTATTTAGTGAATGTCTTGTGGATCAGCAAGATTTTAGATTGCCTTAATGCATGATATAATATTTTACCTTAATGTTAAAAATCCTCACAATATACGAAATATAATATTTTGAAATACTACGCTTTGACTACCTATGGTTTGGTTGTAGGGTTAATGTAAATACAGGTAAATGGGTTTACTTTCGCACAAATAGGCAAGGTTAGGAGTTAAAGAGATACGTCGTGACGATAATTTTGCAGACGGCTTCAAATTGAATGCGGAGAGCAATTTAACAGTGAGCTAATAAATTATTAACACGGCAGCGGCGGGGATCGGAGTTAGGGGTTGCCTCGCGCACAATCTGCTTACTGAGTAAACCGCCCTTGGCGTCAATTAGTACCTAAGAGGGTTTAGTGACGATTAACTTCATCCAAAAGGTACTGGTCGATTAACTAGAGCTGGCGCGTTCGAAAAACTTACACGAACGCATTAAAAATCTACAGGTTGTTGATTTAAAACAGGTTATGTATATTTTTTTTTTTTTTATATAGGAGTTGCTTATTTTTTTGCCTTTCTCATTATGTAAAATGCTTATATTAACTGCAAAAGGTATGTTCCTTCTAATTACTCTGACTTTAGTGTGAGGATCTGGTGGGATAATCAGCTGTGGCCTTGTTAGGGAACTTCTCCGCATTTTCTTTAAGAAGAGGAAACCACAGAAAACTCATTCAGGAGAAGACGGACTATTGACAGACGTTGACAAACATCAACAGACCTTTCGTTCCACTTTGAGAGTGTTCGGCATTTTGTGTCCTATTTATATTTATTTCAACAATTTATTGCCTTCACTATTTTTACCATCTATGATATTACCTCTTGCAATAAGTCCTTGTGACTGTTAAGGTTATATAAAATTTTAACCGAATAAGCTTTTTTTTAATAAAATCCGTGTTGGATTAGAAGGTTGTGTACATGAAAAAAAAAATACAATGGGTTAAGAAAATGTAATATTTTAATTTATTTTTACACAAGTAAATTTTTTATTTATAATATTTTGTGTTCACCATTTTTGGCATTTTTTTTGGAAGCGAACGTTATAAAATAAATATGTGAAATTTTCTTAACTAATTGTTTTTTTTACTCAAATCCAAAACGGATTAAAAAAGAATATTTGACTTAAATTAAAAATAAAACTTTTTTAAATCAATATTCTGTACTTTCAAAGTGAGTTTGGGAAAGTTTTGCGAACGCGCCAGCACTAGATAAAAGACCTATACACGATTAGAATAAATGATAAAATAAATTTATAAATCAAAGTTTTTAATCCATAGCTAAACAAAATTGAATAAATTTTATTATATTTTTACTATAAGGAATCGCAGCAAAATTAAGACGAACGCAGAAGCATCCCGTGTATATTTTATTAACATATCATTGGCAACTAACAAAGCAATAGTAGTCTATGTCACGCTCATAAGCGCGTCTGAGCGCGAGAGAGACAGAGATTATTTTCATAATGCGTATGCTGGATGTCATACCATACGCTTATTCACAGATACTACACAATGCGTTTGTGTAAGTTTTGCGAACGCGCCAGCTTTAAATAATCAAACAGTAGTACTTACCGAATGTAAACATTATTTCTACTTCAATAATCACGAGGTGTACGATTAAGCTATAATCTAAATTATGTTATATTACAGTATTTTTTAAATATGATTTCCGATATTAGTAGGCTTATGAAGTATTATTTTCCAAACAATCAATTGAAAACAAAAAATAAATAGTGTTTGTATATCGTTTTATTTTCTTCTATTTGAAATACTACTAACAATAATTATTAAAACAGCAGTAAGAAAAGCATACAAATGAATTTACATAAGTTTTTAAGGGCCAGATGCATCGAAAAAAATTATGTTAAATTATTCTTACGTTTTCGTCAAAATTGACAAAACGGGTTGCACGAAAAAGGGTAGATAAAGCAACAAATTTAGTATTTTTTTTTTTACTAAAACGTAAATATTAATTTGACTTAATACTGTTTTCGATGCAACTTGGTCAAACATGGAACAGAAAAAATAATGATGTTTTCTGGCGTAAAAGTTTTTACGGGTGAACAGAAATATTACACCTATTTACAATACGACTCTGTATTCTTCCACACACAAAAAACTCGGAATAAAATATACAATGAAATCTTACCTCAAAAGAAACGAGTAAAAGAGCATTAATAAAGTCTTGCATAATATATGTATGAAATATATTATTTCCATTGTGAATTTTATTTGTGTACTAAATTGTGAATATTCACTTTTTTTTTTTTGAATACTTGGGTTTTGCATATTTACGAGTGCATAGTTAGCTACAGAGTTTAAAAAGCATCCGGAAAAAATGTACGCGATACAGCGCGAATTTACGTACTAAATACGCGCTATAATGCGCTACAAAAGGGTTCAGAATGGTAGCCCAGAGCCTTGATTGTGACCTTGACGGTATAGTTGAAGATAAATTCCCGCTATCGATTACAAAGTTATACTACCGACCAAGTTTTGGGTAGGTACATCGATATGAAGCAAGGGGAAGCGTACGTCACGGTACTCATATCTACGCTCTAAAATGACATAGCTTCAGCATGACGTCATAGTTGAAGATAAAAGTCTCCCGACCGATCACAAAGATATACTACCGATACTCCCCACCATCAAGTTTTGATGCAAGTACATCGGATTGTACTGACGGGTCTAGGACCCCTCGATACGTTTATCTACGCATTAAAAGTGTCAAAAATTTTGTTCCACCGAGCAATTTTTACTATAATCATGATTTATCAAAATTTTAAGTCGTTTATAGGTATGAACTTTTTTCCTTAAAAGCCTATTAAAAATATGAAAGAGAAATAAGTAAATTTTGAAGTCGAATTAAATTCCGACATAACTGTCAGTTTTATAAAACGAACGCTTAGATGCGAAAATATGTTGTTAGGTTCTGTCCTATTAACATATAAGAGTATCTAGGCTTTAGAAAGTTACCACTGTAAAAAAATAATTTAGTTATTATATTTTTCCATCTGTTTTACTATCTTTCTGGAAGATCGTATCGAGACTCGGCCTTGTAATCGCTCAGTACTACCTCAGTAGATAAATCCAGACGATCGTTAAGCATATCGTTTTGGCAATGGTTAAAAGTCATATAAAAATATTTAAGCAAGCTTTTTTGCTTGAATTAAGATTCATTGGAGTTTATAATCGCTTTGAAGTGGGCACTTTCTATCACAGAAGCCTATTTAAATTATAAATAAGAACTATTTTAAATGTTAATGACGTAAGGAACGCGGACTAATTGTTTGCGGTCATTCATTGGCTTGTTTCGATCATATGATGTCGATATGGCAAGTAGGTAGAAGAAGAGGTTAAGTACAACGTCTCGATATATACAGGTGAAGATAGCGTTTATAATCGAGGTACAGAAAGCTATAGAAACGTTGGAGCATCGCTGGAAGACATGCATACAAGTCCAAGGAGAGTAGGTTGAAAAAATGTACATTTTTTTTTAACGCTTCGAAATAGGTCAGAGGGTGAGTATATCAGTCAACCCTCGTATTTTAATATATTATGTATGTTGGATTAAAAGTGATTATTGTAGTACTGAACTTTTTTTTAAAACTTAAGAGTCATTAAAGAAAGGTTTAATAAAATAAAACCAAAAAGTTATTTTTGCCTTTGATACTTAGAATTAAAATTATCGAACATGAAGTTTTAACAAAAAATAACAGCGTTTTTAAAACATGTGTAGAAATACTCTTTACCCCCTCCTCTCTTCATAGTATAGTGTAGATGTTTAGTAAATTTTTACAACCTAAAAAAAATATATGTGTACATCAATGTTTTGTTTTATAATGAAAATATCTATGGGTTAGGAAACAACCACATAAGTCAAAATGCCTTACTTTTAGGGGGACAGTTTTTTGTGTCTCCAACATTGCGGGAATCAAATCTAAAATTGAAAGATTGCCCTTTTTTTTCACCATACTTATTGGAATTGAATTTTGGCTAACAATAGGTGATACCTCTTCAACGTTACGTCGTTTAAGGCATAAAGTAAGAAAAGCACAAAGGTATAAGTTTTCCCCTTCGAGAAAACCTTATTTGTAGCCGAGAACTATTAAATTTATAAACAAATTACAACAGGGATGGAGAACATTTTAGAGAGAGGAATATGGAAGTTTAGGCATTTACAGGGCTTATGACCTGTCATTGGCTGGTTTAAGTGGTCACTTTAAACACTGTGTAACATTCACCATTTTGCGTATGTTTGAACATCCACATCTCCTCAGTTGTTCCATCTGTTGACGTTAAATCCAGTCTTTTGTCTACAAACATTTGGACAAACTCAAAATATTGTATTAAATTTACCGTGTGTTATAAAGTAAATTTTAAAATTTATCCTTAATAACGTTATTTGACTTACGTGTTTTGGAACACGTGTGAACGTGGTTGCGGTTGTATACTACAAGATTAGCAAATAAAAAAAATAAAAAAGTTCACTTATGTGATTGTTCTCCCCCCCTTCCGCCCATAGATAGATATTATTATTAATATTTAAAGCATTAACTTTGTGGTCAAACATTTTACTACATGTTATTAAATATTTGTCTCTAACCGGTAGACATAGAAAAGTCGGTAAGCGGTTATTTACAAATATTTAATAACATTTAGATATTATTATATGCCTACAATATGTTCCTATATCTCAAATTGAACGGTGTGCCCTCAATATGCCCGCCTGAATGCATATGTATGTAAACTGTTTATGTATATAAAGTATTTAAATAAATAAATAGAAAGATATTAAAAATACTTTTATGATCACTGGTTAAAAGATTCTCTCGTTAATATTTTTTACGCGGGCACTTTATTAGCTAACTGTACTTCCACGCGCGGAAGAGGAGTGTTTTATGGGCGAGATTAAGACCAAGAATGACACAGAACGCAGACATGTAAAAATAATATAAGAGAAGAGATAATGTTAAACGAATTTGTGCAGCAAATGTGAATGGGAGGAAAAGTCAAGAAAAATTGCAAAAAGGTGGAAATTTAAATAAAGTAAAGATAAATTGTTGCAATCTATATAATGTTTTTTTTTTATGGCGTTTTTTTACTTAACTTTAATGCGAAGGACTAAAAATAAATTATCACATTAAAAATTAAGTTCATGTCCGAGCGGATAAACAATACAATACTGTGTGTGAAACAGAAACAAAACTAATTGAAAAAAATAAATCAAAATACGAGATATATCTACAAGGGAGCTTAACAGACTTAGCTCATATAGACATCCTCAAAATATTGTTTGACATTATCATTTAATGTTGGTAATCTTAACTGTCGATCAATTGTACAGAATATATTCTTAATTATATTCGACGTCTATTTTGATGTATCACTTTGAATGAAATAATTTTCCATCACATCTTCTAGTAAGCTACTCGTACATCCGGCCTATTTAAATTGACATTATGCTAAACGAAAACAGCAATGGCATAAAAAAAAACGCCTATTAAAATGTGTTCGAATGGCAATGTTTTAGAAAAAAAATAAACACGTAAAACGATCGGCATCAAAAGCCCCCTAAATCAGATTTATAATAAAATATTTATGCATTGAAAATATTTTGGAGATATCTCCAAAATGCTTGCAAAAACGGTCCAATTGATAGTGTGAAAAATACTAATTATTTTTTTAGATGAAATTGTGTTGAATTTATTTGTTAAAAGCTGTATTTTAATGCGGCCTTTCAGACGAACGAGTGGGCATATGTACGATAGGTGCAAAAACGTCGAGATGCAAGGCTGAGATCAGCATTATCGACAAAACCAAGAAAGGAGTTCTGCGTTGGTTTGGGTATGTAGAGCGAATGGACGGCGAAAGAACGGCTAAAAAAAATTACGATGCGAATGTTGATGGATGCAGAAATCGAGGAAGACCGATAAGACATGGCATGACCAAATTCAACAAATACTCGGAGGTTGTCAAATGTCAAAAGTCGGAATAACTAGCGCGCGTGCATGAGAAGTTGTATGAATGTAAAGGAAGCGAGATCTGTAAACAAAAACAGAGTGATATGGCGTTCTATTATTTCTGTCTATCATTCCGGGGAAAGGGTGTATTGGTTTATTTTTGTAAATAAAACCATTTTTTATGAAATAATGTTTTCTGTTTTTTTAAGGAAGAATATTTTGGTTGCAAACATTTCATTTCTAATTCGTCAAGTATGTTATCAGCAAAATTCCAATGTCGTGAAATGGCCGAAATGAATAAGAATATTTTGCTAAAATCATGCTGAAGAAATTCAAATTCGAAATTCTCGGAGACCTTTTTAAAAACAAATTACTTTGTATTTTTATTGGCGCTATTTTAAAAGAACGGCGCGGCGTTTTAAAATGGCAAAATTGTATGATTTCCTTAGTCTTTATCAGACTACGCCCGTAATAAAATAAAATAAATAAATAAATATAATAATAGATTTTTTTTATACAAAGTTAAAACTTTTAATAATATCCAGAGAAGGGGTCGGGCCTGTTGATCCGAAACATTTTAATAATTTAATATCAATTGCGGTGTGTTAAAAAGGAGTCATGTTTTTGTTTCATTATTTGGAGATCGCTGAATTTGATTCCGAGTAAAAATTTAGGTAGTTTACATAAAATTTTTATCACAAAAAGTGGATCCATAAATTTAATACGCGTGACAGAGCAGGAGCTTAGTAGTAATCAAAACATGTGATAGAATAACGACAAGAGTAGGACCAGTTAATGATTATCCGTGACAAGAAGAATCAAAATTCAGACAATAAAATATTTTACCATTGAGAATACTACTTTTTAACAATGGTTTAAAAAATTAAAAGCTTATGTTCAATAACGCCCTTATTTATTTATTAACGGGTTCATTTAGTCCATTTAGTTACAATAATATATTATTTTTTTGCAGGTAATAACAGCCAGAACAAGAAATAGCTGTAAAAATAATATCAAAAATATTTGTCGATCTCGTGGTGTAGAGGTTGGCATGTTTGAGAGGGTGTCAAACAATTTATTTTAAAAAAATCGTAGTGTTTTAACATCATTTGAGTCTATAGTAAATGACTGATCGTCTTACTTTAATGTATCCAATAAAACAAAAACGCCTAAAATAGTCCACAAATTAGGGGTTATATGTGCCAATAGAATATTACCAGTTATAGGCTAGTTTTAGGGATCACTTGAGCTACTTTGAATTATTAACAATCTTACCCATGCTTGAACATTTATATTTATAAATATTTTCCATCCTTTGATTGTACTATACTAATTAAATAAAATTATTTGTAGACAAAACTGGATTTAACTCCCAACCCTAAGATGTTTTTTTTAAATTTATTTTTTTTATATGGGAGTTACATTATTTTTTACCTTGCTTATAATATACAAGATTTATATTTCAAAAGGAAAATTTTTCTTTTATTATATTACTTTATTTTAGCTAAACTGTTTGGATCAGGAAGGATATTCTAATGTGGGCCAATCAGGATCAATCCCTGGGGTGTTAAATCCAACATTATTTGTAAACATTTGGACTTACTGAAAATATTGTTGAGGAAATGTGGGTGTTGAAACATAAGCGGAATGGTAAATATTACAGTGTGTAAAGTGGCCACTCAATCCAGCCAATAACATGTCATAAGCCCTGTAAATGCCAATACTTCCACATTCCCTCCTAAAGAAAAATCATTTTCTGTTGCAATAAAATTCGAATAAAATTTATTTATGCCGTCTGTGATTTTGAAAACGTTTTGCATGCAAGGCAAAATAACGCAAATTTGATAACCAATGTTCCCGAATTAAAATTATGTATTTCGATTGAATGCAAATTTACATACACATCCTGCGGAAATCAACGATTTATTAACAGATGCATGTTTTCACAATAGTCAGAAAAACAGTGCCTTTACGTAGATTTCTTTTATGATTAAGTTTTATTGTTTTGAGATACATAAATTATGCTGATATTCGTTACATAACAAGTTATAAACATCTTGATATGATAATGTTTGAAAATCATATAAATATGCATTAAGTATTGAAAAATCTCACACATGACTATTACCATAATATTTTAATAAAAATAACAAGAAAATATTGAAAGAATCACAATGTTTTGACCATGAAATGAAGAGCGCTCAAAAACGATTTACTAAAATATTCATTTACATCACATTTTACATATTTCGTACATAAAATATTAAATAAAAATACAAGTCTTAATGTTTACGACATGAAGTCGAATAAACTACCAGCTACTTAAAATGATTAAAAATCTACAAAATCAACACACGCGGCGATCATTTACGAAAAATTATAATTTGCACAGGAATTCTTAATGGATTTACTTTAATATTATTTTATATCCTCATCCAGCGGAGCGTAGGATACATCATTCGATTTTAATAAACATTTAAAAGTTTTTATATTGAGTTTTAGCATATGTACCAAAGTACGTACACAACAATCATAATTTAAAATCAAAGAGACGAAAAAAACAGTTTATTATTGATAAGTAAAATTAAGGTGCACAAATTAGTGTCGAGATTCGTACATTAAGTAAGGCTAAAAATGTTGACGGGTGCCAAAATCGAGGAAGACCAAGCAAGAATGACACGACCAAATATTTTTTTTTAAACCAACACAGTCATATTATCAAATTACAACAGGTATAGAGAATACCTCAAATAAGGGAATATGGAAGTCTAGACATTTACAGGGCTTATGACCTGTCATTGGCTGGTTTAAGTGGCCACTTTACACACTGTGTAACATTCACCATTTTGCCTATGTTTCGACATTCATGTTTATTCACTTCTTCCATTTGTTATTTTAAGTGAAGTTAAAGAGCTGAAACCTTTATTGTTGTGAAGAGATTCATCAGACTGAATTATTTCATATACTAGGCAACGCCTGAAAACAATTTTTCAATTTTTAAACTTCTTCTTGACCAGTTGGTTTCATTACAATATTTGAGTTTGTCCAAATGTTCGTAGACAAAAGACTGGATTTCACCCCCTCGGGAGTCATTAAGATTAACAAATTACAACAGGGATGGAGAATACCTTAAATAAGGTTCATACCTTAAATAAGGATGTTAAAACATAGGCAAAATGGTGAATGTTACACAGTGTGTAAAGTGGCCACTTAAACCAGCCAATGACAGGTCATAAGCCCTGTTAATACCTAGACTTCCATATTCCCTTATTTGAGGTATTTTCCATCCCTGTTGTAATTTGTTAATCTTTATGACTTCCGAGGGGGTGAAATCCAGTCTTTTGTCTACGAACATTTGGACAAACTCAAATATTGTACAGTCATATTAGTAAATAATACATCATACAGAAAAACAACAAATAACATGACCAATTACGGGTTTCATATAGAATCAAAAATATAAAAAAACAAAACGTACAGTTCGCTAGAAGTGAAAGATAGTGGAATGGGAAAACAGGGAAGGAATAGAAAAAGGGAGAAGAAAGAGTAAATATACAACATACATACATACATAATATAATATACATACACACACATCTTTATATATATATACACATACATATATACACACATAAACATATATGCATACATAAATATACATACATACATACACAGATACGCGTACATGTATATAATCAATAATAAAAGAAAGAAAACTAATAAATAAGACCAAATCCAACAAATACTTGAAGATGGACATGGCAAAAGTCGGAATAATCATCGCGCGTGCGTGAGAAGATGTACAAATAAATGTGGAAAGCGAGATATGCATGCAAAGACAGGGTGATATTGTCCTTTTTGCCTACTCCTATGGGGGAACGGCGTATTGGTTTGTTTGTTTGTTTGTTTGTTTGTTTGTTTGTTTGTTTGTTTGTTTGTTTGTTTGTTTGTTTATAATTTGAGGTTGAAAAAGTTGACGCCAAAAAAAACTTAGAATGAAATAAAATAAAGTTACGCCATAATATTAAAGAAATTGTTTTGTATATCCGAATTATGTTTCCATTGTACTTTATACGACATTTCTTAGGCATCCAGATGTTTACTAACTGAGATGGATATGTTCTCATCATCACTATGGCAGCATCATCTGCATGGCATGTGATGTTAATGACCTTATCTCCCTTAGTAGATTCACTACTTTTTTTTATTCTGAAAAGCGTTTTTTTATATATATTTATTCTGCTTGTGTAAGAAAAGGTTTTAGGCGTATATATTGTTGTTGTATATTTAGTTGTAAAGGTGCTAAACTTGCTTTGTTTCTTTGTTGTTCTCAATATGTGTTATTTTCTAAATGTTAATATTATTTATGTCCCGAATTGAGATGTTGTAACTCCTGGGAATGTAATTCAACGTATTATACTTGTAAAATACTTTGTGTCATATGATTTATAAATAAAATATTTAAAAAAAAAATAAAAAATGAAACATACATTTGCAGTGAGGATCGCAGTTCCCTAAATTTAGAATATATAATATTTCCTATCTCTTGTCGCCTGAAACTTCGTGTAGCCGTGTAATATGATTCAATAATATATCAAATTGAATCCTTCGGGTAGAGGGGGCTACCTGTACCTGGAGATGAGGCGCCTTAGGGAACTATCCAGGAAGGGTATCCCGGGAAAAGGAAAGGAATAAATCGGCGGTGGAAACAGCCAACTTTCCGCGTCTCCCTCTAGAGATCTCGTGTTGGATGTGAAATTACGTCGAGAGTGACGGCACCGAAAATTAAAAGCTGATAAACTTTTTCACTATCCTTCTCTGGAGACATTACGAGTAAGCTATCCCCTGGGTATAGAAACAAGAATAAATTAGGTACTGTATTACGTTGTAGGTAGACGAGGTACAAGGTACAAGATAAGTGGAGACGCTTTGGGAAAAATGTAAAGTGTGTATAAATAAATTAATTTATCATATATAAGTCAGGTGGCACTAATTTTATTTTAGTGTATTTATAAAAAAATGCAAATCTTCAGAACTAAGCTTAAACCAAAAAATTATGCGCTACAAGCTGCAAGTTTTTTATATGCACACTGATTTAACCGAATTGTGGTCCTGTGGCTAGTGTTGCGGACTCACGGATCAGAGGTCCGAGGTTCGAACCCCACTCTATCCCAACTTGATTCACATTTTGTAATGAGTTATTTACAACTCGTTGAAAATGGCCCCAATTTTTTTAATACATATTTGTGTAAATCATAAGAACACAAAGATTTCTTATTTATTTAAAAAAATATTTTTTTAGTATATTTGCATGTTGCTGTTAAATTATTTGTACATATAAACCTCTTGTACATATAAACCTCTAGCTAGCCCGACAAATGAATGTTTTGTATTGTTGTTCTGTTGTTTTATACTGTATTTGTATGTATATTGTTTTATATTTTATATTGTAAATCATATACCTACGTCTTTTATACGGGAAATTGGTAAATGACTGCACGAATCAATCATAGTTCAATATTTTTTTCATTATTTTTACAAACATATCGAATAAATTTGCTAATATGTGATTATTTGTCTAAAGAAAGCTCGGTTGATGTATCCCTGTAGCAAAGACAATTATACAAAAGGAAAATAATAAGATCTAAATTTGTTGCAACAGTGAGGGAAAACATTTTTTAAAAGGGAATATGAAAGTCTTGGCATTTACAGGGCTTAAGACCTGTCATTGGCAGTCTGCAAACATTTGGAGACACTCGAAACATTGTGGAAAATAATTAGTTCACTTTTCGAAAGATGAAACTTATGGACAGGGCAATGTCTTGTTCGCATGAAAAATAATTAGCTCTTTGTAAGTTGTTCTCTATAAATAGTCTTTTTGTTGTTTATTTGTAATTCAACGTTCTTAACATACTTTGTGTATCATAAAATAATTAATTGATTATATACCAATCTATTAGGGTTTATTTAATAACCTGTCGATTGGTTTAAATAACAGATAAAATTATTACAAAGCCATTTTACCGTTTGATTAATCACTTTTCTATTCGCTTAGAGCAGGGGTCGGCAAACTGGGGCTCGCGAGCCACATGCGGCTCTTTAGACACTTGACTGCGGCTCACACAGTGCAAGTTTCACCTTCATTCGATTTATTTCGTCTACCGGTAAAGAAGAACTTTACGGATTATTGCCATTAAAATTTCAACACGAGGTGAGAATATTGCAAATGATGTCATTTATGGAAAATCGTGTCATGCATGGAAAAACGAAAACAAAGATAAAATTGTTTCCATGATGCAGATGGGGCCAAATGTTTTTTTTAAAAATTGAAGTCAAAAATTAATCACAAGATACTTCTTTACCATTGCATCTTTCAACAACAACGACTTTGTGCGCAGACATTTCCAGAAGAAATGTTTAAATGATCAATATTGTCATCACAATTTTAGCTAAAGCTTTTTATCATCGACAATTTAAAGAATTTCTAGTTGAAATGGAGAGCGAATACGCATATTTTCTGCTGCCCTTACACGAACTTTATTATTTAGGTGCGTCGCCATAACATAAGAAGCTGTATTAAACATTAAGAAATTTGGCTCTCAAAGAAAATCTAAATTATATTTTTATTTATATCCCTACAGAGATGAGGTAGAATTTTTTCAAATTCAGGATTATGGATATTCGAGCGTTTACAGGGCTTATGACCTATCATTGGCTGGATTAAGTGGCCACTTTAAGTAGGTACTACAACATTCCCCATTCCGCTTATTAGCGAATATCCACACAGGTAACATTTTTGATTTTTGTATATATGTTGCTAAACGAGAAACCATTCACAAAATCTAAATTGTTTAACTGCAGATCGTTGGACTAATGAGTTTGCTGACCACTGGCTTAGAGTATGGGTTTTGGACGAAACCCCTGTAGATACTAACATCTAGAAATTGCATTTAAGGCTGTAGTCTGATAAAACGAACGCAAAATTAGGAAATCATACGATTTTGCCATTTTAAAACGAATGTTTTTTTTTAATCGCGCAATAGTAAAAAAAAAAAAATTAACACATATTAGATATACCAATATTTTTAAAGGTATTTCTGTCAAAAAATTTACTTAAAAGTTTTATGTAACTAAAATATAATTACATTTAGACCGGCAGATTACGCCATTTTAACTTTAGACCAAACATAGGTATCTGGGATCTCAATAAATACTAAGTATTGAACTAAAACCGAACTTGCCGAAAACGATTAGGGCAGGTCTAAAGGTCATAAAAAATCAGTAAGATATTGTTTTAAATTTAATATTACAACCAGAATTATCTCCTTTTTAAAAAAAAATAGAATACAATTCTATAAAAAAAGGTTTCAACTAAAGTATTTCAATAAATTATTTTTTAAAAGTATTACCGGAAGCATAATTTTAAATAAAAATAAAGGAAAATGTCACAAAAATGAAGGTGATTTGAAATGCTTGTTTCTTTTCAAAGTCAAAAATTAAAATTTGGCTTCGGCCACTTTCATGTTCAATTTATTATCTTTAAATTATTACAACAAATTTTAGTTCTATGCTTAGTATTTATTGAGATCCCAGATACCTAAGTTTAGTCCAAATTTGAAATGGCGTAATCTGCCGGTCTAAAAGTAATTATATTTTAGTTACATAAAACTTTTAAGTATATTTTTAATAAAAATAATTATTGTTTTTATCAAATTTGTTTTTTTTTATTAATTATTGCGCGATTGAAAAAAACATTTGTTTTAAAATGGAAAAATCGTATGATTTCCTAATTTTGTGTTCGTTTTACCTGACTACAGCCTTAAGTTGTGAATTTAGACACTATCCGTGATCGCGAATATTTTACGGTGTATTTATCATTTCAACTAAGAAAATTGATATATTATATGAAAATTAAATTACATTTATAAATTCGAATCGCGTTGTGGTCCCGTGGCAAGTGTCTCGAACTCGCGGCTCAAAGGTCCGTAGTTCAAATCTCACTCTACCCCCTTTTTAATCCCCTTTTTTTCTAATAGTGAGTTATTTACAACTCGCTGAAAATGGCTCTCAAAATGAAATATTTGGGTAAATCATAAGAACGCAAATATTTTTTTTATTAAAAAAATGTACCGCCCCGCCATTTTCCTAAAATGTTCATAATGAATCTTTTGATAATTTAATTAAAATATGTTCACCGTTAAGCTAACATTTTACTAATGACATCGCTAGCACAAAGCAACAGTGAGATTTCTCTGAAAAACATATTCTCAGGGAATCGGCCTTTGAGGTATTTAAAGAGTCTGCTGAATTAAATTATTTGAAGTAAATTATGAATACACAAAGGTTAACTATCCAAGGTCGCTGTTTTATTATTTGAAAATATTCATTTATTTAATTTATAAACATATCTGCACGTGTATCTAAAAATCGGAAATTTCTTGTTTATCTCGCTTTAGGCTGGCGATATTTTATTACGCAATTCAGCATCGACGAAAAACAAAACTGGCTTATAAAAAGGTGCATAATATGTTTCGATAAAAAAGAAAACAAATTGATTTGAATGATGTACATTAATTAGATACCAGAAGGCTGAATTCAAACCTTACGTTTTATATTAAAAACATGTCACGATATGGTGCATAGGTAGTCAATATTCAAACTGAGAAGTTCAACAACCTGCCATAATAGTGGCGCAGGCGGTAGAAGGCAGAAGCGAGTCCAATAGTCTACGGTCCACGTAAGTTTTTCTACCGCTTTATCTACCTACCTGTCCTACAGCGTACAGTGGTCGTGTCTGTCTAGCCACAAATATAAAATCTTTCTGCTGTCACGAATCGCTTCGAGGCGCTTTGTCTCGGTGCTCAAGGGATAATGTTTTAATGCGGTCAGATACATTATTACTTATTACTAAGTCTAAGTAACCGCCCGACGAGGCACTGGGCTACCGAGTAACGCACTCGTACTGAAGAAATATAACAATATTCAAGTAATTAAATAAATCCAGTCAAATCAATTTAATACCAAATATACAAAAATAAGTTTCAGTCATTCGCCATAGCATTGAAACACCACATAACCCCTCCGAGCCTAAGGCGTGTATATAGGGTCCCCAAGGTAGCATATTTTTTCACTTTTTTGTGTAATAATTTTTCGTATTATCTTACATAATGTTAAAAACGTATCCAAGTGATTAAAATATTTTTCTACGAAATTATTTCAATATTAATTTACATTTATCTATCTGCTTTTCCCCGTGCAAACAGCAAACAATACAATGCACCGCTCTACAGTCCAATAATCTTTGATATATTGGCCAGCGTGGTTTTTGCCATTTGGTGGCTTTTTCCAGCAATAACCACAAAAATCCGGATTTCATGCTTTACATTTAACATGCGTTCCCTTTTCCACCTCTCCGCTAAACCGTTTTGCTAACGCGTAGTGAAAATTTAGATCAGTGCTGTACAACGTGTCACAGTGAGAGCAGCGCGATGTCATATAGCATCCTATCGCAACAATATTTTACGATAAAATGTAAAATTTTGCAGAAAACTAGAAGTATTATAAAACAATTTTGTAAACACTTCCGTGACAATCGTAATGATAGTTTTTTTAGTCGTATTTATAGCATTTTAGCTGGGGTATTCTTGGTACCCCCTTCAAAAACTCGCGGATTTTTTCACGTTCAGGCCCGGAAAGGTTAATCCGTCGATTAAACTTAATAAGAGTAAAATATAAATATAAATTTGTACGACGGGTAAAAGGTATCTTGTGTCAGCATATTTCATAAGTTCTTATTTACCCTTATCCGCACCCGTACCTAATGCTGAATATGAAGAGCATTGAATGGGTTTACTAATTGGAGCGTATTTTTCTCTCAATAACTTTCTAAGGGGTGAAATCCAGTATTTTGTCTACAAAGATGTAGACAAACTCAAAATATTGTAGAGATTGGCTTAGGTTTACACAGAAGATGCCAGACCAGGAATATGATCATTGAAAACAAATATTTGAACATTCCACGAAGAAACTTTAGATTGGTCTAGTAAAAAGGCTAAATGGTGCAGAGCCATATACACAAAAAAACATCATTAACTCATCAATTAAGTATTTTATTTTTAACTATATTATTTATGATAATTTTAAATATTATAAAATACTAGCGGACTCGACAGACGTTGTCCTGCCCAAACGTTGGCTTGCCTGCTATTAGCTTGGAAAAGACTTTGAATTGATAAGTAGGTACCTAGGTATTTGTTTATGGTTGAATTCCAAAAATAATTAAATTTCAAATATGGAATTATTTTTACAAATATCAAACTCGGCTCCTTATAATAATAATAATGTTAAGATAATTTATATAGCGCCATTTTTGTGAAAATAACCTCAAAGCCGCTGTACAATAAATAAATATCCCAACACGTCTTGCAGCTACAGAGCGCATGGACGGTTGGGATTCTAGTTCCTCGTCACCAATTATGATATATTACAATTATGATATATATGAGCTAGATAACAGAACGTCTTGCAGCTACAGAGCGCATGGACAATAAGAAATCAAGCCCCTATTTACATTTTTATTTTTAAATTTTCTATTTAAAAGCAAATTTATAAAATTAGAATTTAAATAGCAACAAGTCTTGCAGCTACTGAGCGCATGGATGGTTGAAATTCTAGACCCCATTTAATAAATTTAGATATTTGATAGTTGATAACATTTACATAATATGATAGCTAACATCACAAAAAGTCTTGCAGCTTCAAAACGCATCGACAAATGGAATTTCAACAACAAAAGAATGATTTTAAAAAGTTAATAATAAAAAATAATTTTAAGAAACGCAATAATAATACATTGAGCAAAGAACTAGTAAGTATGGCAATTAAGTGAACATGTAACAGCACAAAAAGTATAATATAAAAAAGTAAACAAAGATAGCATTCCTTAACTTATTATTAAGGTTAACAAGACAATAGACGATACCCAAATTCAAACTCGTCCCTATTCTATTTTCGTATGCAGTAAACAGGATCTATTGTCTTTTTCCTAGTAAATAACTGTAAAATCACTTGGTTCACATTTGGCTGTTCCCTGGGAGATGATAGTAGAAACGCATCTGTGTGCGTAGTGTAGAGTGTAGGTACCAAGGAATATATCCGCTTCTTTTTAATTTTGTTTGTTATTACTATACGCACGTTTCCCGCCTAAAATTTCTGATTATTATTATTTTACTTTGATTAAGATGTCAGACAAACTTGTGTATTACTTTTGATATTCGAGTAATTTTACGTGATACAGGAAAAAAGGTATCATTTGTATTTTTAAATGAACATAGATAGGTAGCACTATATAATACAGAAATTGTTTTATAATAAATAGTTGAATTTCGGCACTTGATCTTTACAAATAAACAGTTTTTTTTATAGTTTTAACAGAAGCACAGTTATAAAATCACGAGAGTTTGTGTCGTTTGAATATATTTTGGTTAGGTTAGGTTAGAACAAAGCGTTGAATATAATAACATTTATAAAACAATACTTTAAATTAATAATCTCACTCTTTGTTTATAGCATGTCCATACCTTAGCGACATAACTCAATGTTTATAAGAATTTAACACATATTAGTGTATTTTAAACTAAAGTTGCAGAGACGAACTATATTTCACACCCAGCCCGCTCGGAGGCTGGGTGTGATTTTTTTTCTCTTCTCACCAACAGGGGTGCACTTTATTCATAAATGTGAGTTTTTTTTAAATGCATGTTAAATGTAAATGTCAGTTAATATTATTTTGGTATCACCAAAAATCCAGTAAAAATAAATAAATGGGAAGAAATTATAAGGAATATAAGGAAAGAATCTAATTGAGATCCATAAAAAGCGAATGTTGTTTGTAATTATTCAAAAACAATATTTTTTTAAACACAACACATTTTCATTTTATTTGTAAATGCATTCTCCTCGAATGCAATCCTGGTAGATCAATGAATAAAACATTTATGCTCCTTACTTATTTTTTACATATTAGATTTAAGATTTTAATATCTACGAACACGCACAGCGCAAAGATCTATATTTCTCCTCAAACCGCACGTAAATCGGTTAAGCCGTTTAGGAGGAGTTCAGTGACATCACACGTACAGAGGAATTATATATATAAAGATTATTCGCAAATACGTACTCGTATCAGTGGCTTTAGAACAAAAATATTTTGTACGTAATGAAGTTGCTAGGAATATTTCCTTTCCAATTTTACGTTGTTAAATAGTGTTAGTTATCTACTTTATAATATTAGCACTTATATGAATTATTGAATATATTTTATTTTTTCGTATTGAAAGTAAATTATAATATTTTTTCAATAAACGTTTTTTGGCACTTAAACATAACTGCACTGAAATAACTGTGATAAAAAAAAAACAAAGAAAATAAATTTCAACTAAATTAGATCAAAATCAACAAAAACAACAACAAACAGAAGAGTAAAAATTATGCATGGTATTAGGAAAAAAATCAGTAAAAAGACACTTCTACACGAGTAGGCGGACATGTAAGGCCTTACTTATAAACCTGGTATAAAGTTACGCCTAAACATAGTGGTAGAATAAGGGTGGGAATATCATCCATATTATAGAATGGTATTCCCATTCTTATTCTACCACTATGCTTAGGCGTAAAATTAAATCAGGTTTATAAGGCCTGTAGTGTAAACCATAGTCTGACGAAGGAATTTATTTCGTTATCTTAATTTCTATTTACTAAACATGTTTTTAGTGTCTACTACGTTTGATATAATAAATTTTGTATAAAATTTCCTTATCCGATGCAAATGTCTTGAGACGTTCCTTAACAATCGTGTTCTCGTCTTTTAATAAAAAAAATCAATGATTTTGTTAATAACGAACAAAAATATGTTAATATAATAAAATAACCACAAAGTTAGTGCTTCAAATATAAAAATTAATAAAAAATATATTCAGTTTATGCAATCAATACAAGATAAATCTACATTATACACACATTTATATTTTTTATTTAAATAAGAAGATACACGGTTTTAGATTACCAAAGGTCACACATCACTCGACACCCTGACAAGAGAATGGAGGCTCATCTCACGTTGCAAACTAACTAATATTGTATTATAAATTATCTACGTTGTAAGTTTCACAATTATTAACTGAAATGTCATTCCCTAGTAGACAATGTAACCTTGCCTTCACAATTCACTTATATTCATAATACTGTATACAATGCTAGGAAGCTACTCACTATCTTACATAAACTGCATAATACAAACTTTGTAATGAATTCTGTTTTGTTGGGATGTTTGTATTCGAAATTTAAATGTGCGGTTAATGTTTTTGATTGAATCGGCATTCATTTTATAACCATTCACGATGGGTTATTATAAAATAAAAACTTAAGACTAAAAAGAAAAAAAAAATTATAATAATTCGTGCGGTTAGTTAATGCAAATTAAAGTAAAAAATATTATTCGATTTTCTTCACAATTTTTGTGTTTTATTTTATGTTAATATCATTTTTGTCATTTAGGTTTTGTTCAAGTAAGTTTTTTTTTTTTCTTTATGACTTAGTTCCGAAGCAATATTTCTAATAACGCGTGACGTCAGAATGTCGTGATGCCAACTGGGAGACGTTTTGTATGTGCTCATGTTTAAGCCAGAAAATTATAAATGTATTTATTTAGATAGTCGTACCTACAAATGATATTTGAACGCCTGGTTATATTTTAACTAATAAATAATATAAAAAAATACAAACATAATTACAAAAACAAAACATTGTTATAAAATCCAGAAGCTTTCCGATAACACTTTATCTACGTATGTATATGGATGTTTGTTTTTAACAAAAATCGCCATCCCTCGAAATGATGTGATAGACCCAGCATCCCTAATCTTTTTTGTCAACTCATTAAACAACTTAAGTCCTTTATGATACAGATTGTTTTGAGTTGCCTGGATTTTTTTTTTGAAAACTCGTTTTAAATACATTGATAGAATCCGCTCTAAATACATATTTTAAATGATATAGTTACTTATATTTACATATAAGTTACAAATAAAAAATACTTGGTACACTTTCATTTATTTTTCACCCAATTAGCGCTTTCACACTCTAATGGGCATCTTCGGACTGGTAAATATTCTTACTATCTCCTTATGGCGGCCATAGTGAGATAGCGGGTTTTGGAAATTAACGACTCAAGTATTTTTTTTTTCTTGAACTATTGCTGACTCATCTAAAAACACACGCGTAATTCCTGCTTCGATACAGGATTACCCAGTGAGGAAGTAAATAATAAAAAAAAAATATTATTTAACTATTAATTAAACAGATAAAACAAATTAAAAAATGCATAAACCTGTTAACATTAATATAAATATAAATAGAGCTTGTATGTTACTAGCTCTCCCTAAATTCAATAATAAATACGGGAAAAGAACACTTGAGTACAATATACCAAACATGAATAATATGCTTCAATTAAATATAAAAATCAAAAAAACTTATCTGGCTCAAGAGAAAGACGTCTGCTGAAAATCTGGCTTTTAGAACGGGGTTTTTTATATTGATTTTTTTTTGTGTGTTTCTTTTTTGTTTAGACAATTTAAAAAAAAAATATTTTATTTATTTATTTATTTTCGATGTACATGGGAATATACATTTTTATTTTTTTCCATAGTAATAAGAGTTTTTGTATGTTAAAAAAATTTAAGAGATACGATTACGTATAAATATTAGAACTTAACTATAAGCACCTGCAGACGAACTGCATTTTATGCAGTTCAGTAGGGCTTTATAATTTATATGATAATTTTTGTATGCTTTTGATAAATAAATTTAAAAATTTAAAAAAATATTAATACAAATACACAATACTCCTTGTTCTTTTATCGGTTCAATGATGCATAAAAATCAATCAATTCATATTATATTCCCTTTACGTTTTATAGATGTGTTCCGTTCTTTTTTAAATCGAATATCAATTTTTATTTCCAAATTGACCTTAACCATCCTCCTGCAGTATGCTGAGTTGATGGCAGAGTAATTATGACTTGTGTATGTGACCTTTAGAAATAGGACCAGGCACAAAGGGGTATACAGAGTAGAGATGGTGGGGAAGAAGTGAAAAGGGCCTGGGGGGGATTTATTGCGCACTATTATTCAAGAATAAGCTACATAATGGCTGTGAGCTTTTCATAGTAGGTAACGATAAAATTTCCACAACACTGAATCTTTTGAAAGAAGAATACTGTTACAGAGTGATTAAATAGTTAGGTACGATGCAGGAGTGATAACATATCACCGCCCATGTGATAAAGGCTCACCTCACAATACGGGGTATGTTGTAACATGCGTTTATTATTTCATGTTTACGGCTAGGAACTTTTCATTTCCTCGTGTATCCGGGAAAATTTAGAATACAGTTCTGTATGTGAAATATAATCAGAATCCTGGATGTTTTAAATTCTCAGGTAAAAATCCTGAAAACAGAAATCGGGTGCAAATTCAAGTCCAATTCGTAAGATAAGTGGTTGGCGCATTTGTCTACCATGTTTGTCCCGGGTCCGATTCCTAGGTCGCGTGGAATATTTGCTTAAAAATTGATATTGCACTGAAAAAAAAAATTATTTATTTTTTTATACACCAACGGTTCAAAGAACCTTTAAAAAAAAAATACAGAAAAAATCACAGCAGTGCACAATGATCATGTAGTACCTACATAGTATGAAATAAAAGAATAATTAAAACTAAACAATTTAGTAAACATATTATACAAAAAGTTAAAAAGAAAAATAACATTTCTAAATAAAAGATAGCAATAACCATGAGAAAATCTTATGTACTAAATATAAATATAACACAGTAAAGTTGAGAATAACTAGATAATAATAATAAAAAAATTAAAACAACATTAGTACTTAAAAAATAAAAGTTTTTTGAGCAATAAAAAAAAATTAAAAAAAGTTAAATTACTAAATAATACCTCTATTTAGTGAAATCATCATCATCAGTTGGTTGGAAGAAGTTGCCATCTGGCAATAAATCCACCAATGCACAATTTAAAATTATGTCTAACTTATTAAATAAAGAAATAAAATATCACATATTCCAGGAAACAAAGTTAAATTTAATAATATATGTTTAAATAAATCCATTATTTTTCTAACAAATAACGAGTGAGAATTCGTTTTAATTCATGAACAGAATTTGTATTGAAGATATCGAATATTTGTTCTAATTCATTTACATACTTTTGTATCCTGGGGGGTATAGGAGAGTACATTTCAAAGTTGGTCCGCGAATTGTTGCAAAATAATAATTCCTTACTTCTAGTGCATCTACCAGGTATTCGAATTTGAATTAGTTCAAGCACAGCAGAGCAAATTAAATCAATCAAATAAATAACAGCTGATCTATGCACTGTGAGGTGTAAACGGAGGTATGGTGATGATAAGTGAGTCTCGAGAGCAGAGTATGTGTAATTTACATTTTGGGGAAAGGCGAAGATAATTTTCCCGACTTAAACTCAAGTTACAACGCGAGCGTGATGCGTGGGTAGTGCGGGGTAGAGAAAGTGGAAAACACTACGTTTTGAAATGTAAATCAAATTAACGAAATTGTGTTAAGAAAAGTGTGTAGAGTAGACACCCAACACGAGGGGGAGAAAAGTGCCATAAATTAATGGAAGCTGTCAAATAATGAAGTGTGAAATGGAGTGAGCGTGTTCTTTTACTTTCTCGGGTATTAAGATAAATAAATAAATTGTAGATTGAGTTTATCTTCCGACATTCCTCAGTAGATTTGCGTTCTAATTATGCAAATAAAACGCGGGGCGGATTATTATTTCGCAGGAGGTCACAATCAAAAAGTGGTATGTTTTTATTAATGTTTAAAGCATTACCTTTGAAAAATAATATCATCATCATAATTTCCTCTCCGCGCCGAATGGTTAATAGGGCACTGTATTGGTACACCAATCGCAGCGTATTTCAATCATTTTTGGTTACATGAAGGTAATATGATCAGTCTTACGCTTTAGGTACTAGTCCAGGGACTATGAAATATTCTAGTATAAAAACACCCTTTCAAATAAATATTTCATATCAACCGTGTCAGGAATCTAACCCGAGACCTCTCGCATGGTAAGCAAACGCGCTGACCATTACACCACGAGGCCGACAAAATACTCGTAATATTCCCCTAATAAATAATCAAATATCTTTTCAATATTGCCCACTTTCTGATTTAAAAATTAACCAACCGTGTAACTCTCAACCCTTTTAGCCCCCCCTCTCTCGCTTCCAAACCCCCACCCCCTCACATTCTGCAATATATTGCTAAATATTACTAACCTTATTTTAGTGCATGTTCGGACATGGTGGTGTTTGAATCCCCTTTAACTCTGCGTGTAATTGATGTATTTTTTGTAAATACTATGTATCCTACGGTGATGAAGGTCTATATATATATAGGAGGGAAAAATAATAGTTTTTGACTGTGTTAAAAAGCTGTGAAAATATGCTTATTTTTTTTATTTTTTTTAACTTGCGCATTAAAGGGTTAAAATGAATGGATGTCAGCCTCCGCTTAGTATTTAATAAATAATTTTCTAACATCGCATAAATATTGAAACAAGAAATTAATACGCGGTCACATAATTGCCCATAATAATTTTATATAGCTCATAAATATACTCGTAATATTTCTGTCACCGAAATAATTGAAGTTTTCCATTTTATTTTCCCATAATGTTTATGCATCCGTATCGGCGTTATGTTCCCAAGGCGGTCTATGACTATTAAAATCTCTACTGGGTTTGACAAAGATACAAAGAAAATTAATTACTTATCTACAATCTATTTAGAATTATAAAAGTCGATACAATTTGTTGAGTAAATTTAATAGTCAGCTGAATTAGAGAATTTTAAAAACTATAAATGAATAATTACTTAAATTTATTGAGAAGCAATATAAAAAGGCAAACTTCATATTGCCTTCTCTGTTAATTTGACTATATAGAAGGTAAGGTGATCAATCAACCCCACGCTTCAGATACTAGTCTAGGAATAATTAAACGTTGCAGTGTAGAGCGCCCTTTAAAACTAGAATTTCACAACCACCCCGTCAGGGATTGAACTCAGGATCTCAAGAATGATAAGCGAACGCGCCAATCACTACACAACGAGGCGGACTTATCTCCACTCAACTACTTTATTCAGGAATTTTACAAGATGAGAGTAGCCATCGAGTCGAAAACACTTGTCTAGTTTTCTGGTTCTATTTTACAAACAGAACTGTCATCTTTATCCGACTGGACAAATAATAAATGGAAAATTTTACGCAGTGTGTTAAGTTATAATTTATTTTAATTGCGATGAACTTCCACCAAGAAAATAAATTGATTAATTAGATTTTTTTTTGAGAGTTTTACAATAATTTTTACGGAAATTAATTTCATTGATCATGCAAATTTAAACGTCTTTGCTTCTGTCAAAACTAAAACTCAATTGACCGTATTTCACCCCGGAAAAAGAACGTTTCGTCGGAGGCGTAATAAATGTACACGTCATCAACTAAGGGACCCTCCACTCTAGAACCTAGAGTCAGCCATTCTTCGGTGAAGACAGGCCAATTTACAATACACGCTAATAGTGGGTGGAAAGATCGCATCGATCATACATTGTGGTGGATTCTGTTCCTGAGTAGGTCTAAACAATTAGTAATGTGAGTAATCAGTTACTGTAATCGAACAATTTGTTTTTCTACAATAATCGAACTATATAACATATTAAGGTTATTGTTATTCATAATCATAAATAGTTACGTCAATTTCGACTCGATGCTACATAGGAATATTTGTAACTGATATTACTCATTTTTTCAATGAATTTAAATGGTAAAATCAATTAATTACCTGGCAACCGTACTTGTCTCACGTCAAACTGTTTATTCCATGTATCATCTGTTCGCACAAACTATGCCCAGAAGTCTCCACCTGTATGCTTTGCTCGAGAGTATAATTCAAACATGCATTTTATTGACTATTTCCATTATAATAAAACGACATTCAAAATGCGAGCTCCCAAATCAATACTAAATTCTAGCCTTCAAGTCTTTGGTGATATTTCAACTTGTACTAAACGCTATTGTCAGTTAAATACAAATATCTTATGCACTACATTTTTACAATATTAAACACATACTTATTCACATACCCTCACATGCGCACACACACACTATACTTGTTGATATTTACTGTATTTGAAACATGTTATTTTATGTTTCTTCATTTATACTATTTTTAATTCTCGGTATTGCTGTTGATATCCTTGATAAATTAAATACAATTATTTAGCGGCTTATAATACAGGTTGAATCCACGGGAAAATATGAAACATAACATTGAGAAACTGATAGATGTTCTTATTGTAAAATAAAAGCATAAAACGAAAGCAAAAAGTCTCGTTGAATCGCTTTTCAGTGGTTCGTCATTTGTTTTAGTTCTTTTTTTTTCAGTCTTTTTTCAATAAAATATACATATTATTACAATATTAATACATTATCAAGAAAACAAAGGATTAAGATATATTTTGTCCCGATAAACTATTCAATAATAGTTTGTCATCGGGTGCTCAGTAGTTTTCATTAATAATCAAATAAGAAGAGTACAGACACAATACTGTATACGTATAAAATAATAAACATAAAAAATAGTTTAAAGTTTATTTTTTTAAAGTAAGAAAATAGAGTAAAAAAATACAATTAAAATTGAAGAATAGTAATTTACTGAAATATATTCTAAATTAAATAAATAATAAACACATATATAAATAGTGTGTGCTCATAAATGTTATCAAAACAAGATAAAAAATAAATTGAACAAAGTAAAGTAAATCAAGAATTTCGATTCATATCTACAGAAAAAAAAAAAAATAAGAAAATTAAAAGTACATATTAAAATTAAGATCTAAAAAATGTAAATGAAATAAGAAAGTAATAAAAGAAAAGAAAAGAAAAGGTTAACCCAAGAAAATAACAAAAATGTATTCAATGAGAGTTATTTAGTTAATTGAAAACGTGAACTCATACTTTAATATGTGAGCGTAACGTACTAACCACTGAAAGAGGCAAACAAATGGCGGATATGAAATCACAAAGGTGAAAACTTAGAAAAAAAAATGCAGTAAACATTTAGAATTGTAATATTCATTATTAGTTCTTAATAAAATTTAAATGGATGTCATTTGCAAATTAAAATACTTATAATTATTTTTCTAAAATATGGAGGAAATATGAAACAAAAGATAAAAACTTCTTGAATATTTTTTAAACTGAAAGAACATAATATATGTAGATCACACACTGTTAAAAATACAAATTCATACTTGAAAAACCGATAAAAACTTTGAAATCGTAAGATCGAATACGAGAAAATGTGAAAAACGAAATACAAAAATAATTCAATTATAAATATTCGATTTTTTTTATAAAGCTTATATTTGTAAAATAAACATCACGTAACTGCTGTATAAAACTTCAAAACAAACGATGTTTATTGTTATGTGTGGAACATAATCTAGCTACTGCTACAGCCGGGAACTTGTAATAACGTACTGAGGATTTTGTGAAGTTATTTCCGTGTCTAAAATACAAAAGGATACGTCCCATAAATCACCTTTTTAATAGTATGAAAAGTGGTATTTTAATGAATAGCTTGAAAAACGAGTTTAATATAGACTCCATAGTGGAGTATATATTTTTTAATGCTTCATTTGTTAGTATTCTTTATTTTCCTTATTCATAGCAAAAAAACAACTGAAAAACTTTCTTACTATTATATTTTAAACAATGTACAACCGATAAAAAAAATAAAAAATATATAGTTGATCTAAGTACCTATCCAAATAACTATGTACATTTTGAGTAATTACATAATTGATATTTATAAATACTTATTTATCGGGAAAGTATGCGTCTAGTCGCAAAAAACTATGCTGATATTAATGTAAGTCAAGGAGGATTCGACAATGAGGCAAATTATATACCGCACCATTATCATCCCTTTTCACAAATTTATTTTTTGTGCAGACTGCAAGATCTTTAACGATCTACCTTCTTCAAGCGTCCTCTATGATTACTCCGTAGGAATGTCTGAAACGATTGATTTCTAATAATTACTAAATAATCTTTAATCTACCAAATTTCCGTAGAACGCTATCCTGTTCTCCAAAGCGTCATATTTTTTGTCAGCAATATATTATAATAAGATGTATCTGCGATAGGTACAAGTAGAGACTATTTCACCCTAAATTGTTTGCATAAAATATATAAATTTTTCATTTTTAGAAAAATAAAAAAACGTTCTAAATTTAAACAATCTTACCCAGTTTATTTTTAAACTAATGATACTGTGTCAAGAGAACACTTAAATATGATTTGAGTTCACAAAGCTAGCGGTAATCAAAAGCAAAATTAAGATAGAAATTTAAAATGAAGCGTGAAAGCCGTTGATAACATTGGCATAGTCCCAAATGAAATAAAATGGTCCAGTTCAAACATATTGTGACCTGCCTACATTATAAGAGGTATATTTATTTCTCGAAGGATAATTCTCTACAAATGTAATGATATTAATTTCAAGGCTGGATATAAAGTTTCCGTTCACAGATGTGGAATAGAAATAATTTTAAAATGTGTTTTTTTTAATCTGAGGCTATCGACCGCGGCATGAAGTGATGTTTGCTGTAATATTTAAATGGAAGCAGGAGTCTCGCCAGTTTAGTAAGTAA
Source organism: Micrasema longulum (assembly GCF_059751315.1). NCBI lineage: Eukaryota > Metazoa > Arthropoda > Insecta > Trichoptera > Brachycentridae > Micrasema > Micrasema longulum. The sequence continues at coordinate 206,798 of NW_028277544.1, forward strand.
AAAGCTCAGCAGAATGGTGCAATAAAGGACAGGTAGTACGAAGTCACAAAAATGCGCTTCGCATGAGCAGCTTATGGAGTAAATGCAAAGATTATTGCAAAGTATTTTGTTCGGCTGAGCCTGCTGGGTACAAGGTATAATACTAAGTACTTATGAACGCCACATGAAACACTAATATTTTCTCACCACTAACAAATCACAGCGTCGAGGTTTAGGCAACTTTAGCTACAAGAGTGATAGAAAGAATATAGTGTCTATTATAGTCTATTGTTAGTAAAGGAAGTGCAAAAAAGATAAAACAAAGATTTTTCTTTCATACTCGTTAATTTGAAACCGAAATTAAGCAACTAATGTTAGCATTAAATAATACGAATGTCTCTCGAAGTTGATTAAAGCGAAACATAAATAGTTTTAATGAATGAGCTTTTAATCAATAATAGGGTATTTAGTACCTAATACCTTCAACTACTACGATACAGGATACAAGTGTAAGAACGGTTACAAGTAAAATTATATTGATCTAAAGAAAATCTGAAATATTACATCCTACATATAGTGTGTGGGCCTTACTTAAAGTTACGCCTAGGCACAGTGGTAAAATAAGGATGGAAATACCATCCTTATTCTACCCTTATAATAAGGATGGTATTCCCATCCGTATTCTACCATTATACCTAGGCGTAACTTTATGCCAAGTTTATGAGTGAGACCCTCTGTATGTTTTTATCGAATAAGTAACGCGGGGACGGGGTAGCTACCGTAGTAATTATAACACATTTATGTAGCTATATTTTGAACCGTAACAAACGAGAAAATGTTCGAGTTTAAAACAATACTGCCGTTTCAGCGAAAACACAAGACGTAAGGCAGGGCGAAGAATTACGACAGGGTGCCGCATTTCAAGCGGTTAGCAGAATTTCGGATCAAACAAGGACAAATTTAATCGCAATTTCATTCAACGTGAATAGTAAATTAACAAAGTTTACAAGCTCTCGGAGACATTAACGCAACGACTTTACCCAAGAAAATGTCCAAAATTAAAATCCTGTGAAAATGAAGACTCAATTATTGATCCTCAAAAACAATATCCTTCGTATAAATAATTAAACTCGTACTGAATGAGGAATTCCAGCCCAACCCGGAATTAAATTTTAAAAATGTTTTCGTGTACACATGAATATTTAAAAATTTTGGAGTAGGATGAAATATCTCAAAAACGCACGTAAAAATAAATAAAAAATGTTCAAAATAGTATTCATTTTAAAATCGTAAATAATGACGTCACTCCTTATATCTACGTTTAGTATTTCCGGTTTCCGCTTTAAAGCCTCCGCACCTTGTAAGGAACGTTTTGACCATAGAAAAAAAGAGTATAATTTGTATAATTTAACATTTCAACCGGAGATTATGTCAACTTTCTAGGTTTTTCTAAATCGAAACGTTCGTAAAAACAATCATAACATAGAAATGAGCAAATTACGATCAACTAAATGAAGTAATCAAAGCAATATTCCATAGATTCTTGTCAGGTCAGTGAAAGTAAGAACGCCAACCGTTTCATGACGTCACTACTCAAAAGTGACACACTGATTACAGTCATTTGGCGCGGTATTTGATAAATGTAACTTTAAAAAATCATATCTTTGTAAATAACGCACAAAATATATATATAAATATATATATTTGTTTAGTTAAATAGTACGCTAATGGAAAAAAATAAATTAGAAAACAGTGGAATTCCACATTATGGTGGCAGGCTACTGGGCTGCCATGAATGAGGCCCCGGGGTCGATGCCCGATTATACATGATAATTATTATGCGTACCTGTTACCTTTGTCGTAAAATGTGTACAATGTGTACGTTAAACTTTTCCTTCTCTATGATTACCGAATCCGTGGCCCTGTTATAGATCCTGTCGGATATACAGATCTGGTGGCTTCCAAAAAGAATTTCGAGGCTTTTAAAAAGTTTTGTAATAATTTCGGCGAATTGATCATGTCCAATCAATTTAATCCCAGTCAGTGAAGAATTCCCTTCCCTCTTTTCTCAATCCAATGAAGTACATATTATGTACTTCTGGATTACTTTCTTTCAGCACAAAGATGCTAAAACTCCCAGATTTCAGAGAGCTCCTTCGGGCAGCTTTTCTTGTTTGACAATGAGCAAATTTTCCGTGTACGTGGGCACCGCCAAGGAGACTTATGTCCTCAGATGCGGTGTGCGGTATGTGGTGGGCAAGCTGTCGTAAAATGAGGTAAACTTTACGAGTTTGTAACTAGATTGCCAATCATTTATATTATCTACTTCAAAAAGTCAAACACTTACGACATATATTTTCTATTGTATTTTTTAATTGGGTAGAACAAGAGACCTCATTGACGTAATGTCAACAAAGCCACTGGCTACTTAAAATGAGGGTTTTAAACCGCTTACTAAAACAGGTTATGAAGTCGAATTACACTAGTAAACTGCGGCACCACATACCCAGACTTCGTGAATTATTGTGATTTCCTGGGAATCGAACCCGTAACATCTGTGCGTGAGGCAAGTATCTGAACCCTTATCTCGGTAGAAGGATATTTTTTTGTCATCAAAGTTTATTCTGATAAAGCAGTTAAAAATAAAAAAATATGGTAAATCAGTTTTAACTGAATGCTTTTAATTTAACTGTTTGTTCATGAAAAAAATGAGATCACACTATAGGTCACAGAAGCGGCCTGTCGATCACGACAATGCTAAGAAATTGAACGGTTGGTCGAATTCATCAGTTAGGTATCTTAACATATTACAACAGAGATGAAGAACGTTTAAGAGAAGGTAATATAGAAGTCTAGTTAGGTATCTGTTTAAAAATGATATTAAGGACACTTACGAATTGTTCTACAAAACTGCAGAGATGTTTCAAACTGACCATATTTTCACAGGAAAACAAAATTCTTACTCTGCACTACAATATATTTCTGAAAGCAGAGTCAGGATTTCTGGACATTGGTTTCCAACGAGGAATATCCTTATTTCTAAAAATGTACTAAACAAATGTACTCGTGTTTTAGTTCAGCATATTTATGTGAATCGGCATTTTTATAATTAAAACAAACGAAAAGTAATTACCGTTATCGCATGACAGACGCTCATACGATGGATTCTTTAAGGTTGGCAATATCCAAATAAAAACCTGACTTTGCTGCTCAAAATTATTTTTAATTTTTCCATACAGTCATCATCATCATCTTTCCGTACCTAATGGTGCATATTATCGTGCGGGTATTATCCTTGGCTTTACCCGACCGAGTTTCTCCAGGGCATGCTTGGCTACAACAGTTTATAGACTAGAAGGAATGTGTATTTGACTACACATTTTTATCGATTGTTGCGCGGTATGATCGATAATTCTGAAATTATGATGAGCATTGATTTGTATGATCCTGATAATTACCTAAGACAGCGTCAGCATATATTGTTTCATATTCCGATATTCAGGACCAACCTGCCTATGGTTATGCCTGTTGGAAGGGCTACCACTATGCTGAACAACATCGCTCTGGATATTGATCTGTTCCATGTATCCGAAGGAGTTTTCCGGAGCAGGATTCTCCTACTGACATGAGTCTCTTTCGTGTTTTTTTTTTTTTTTTTTTTTAAATATGTACGTATTGAATATATTTTTGTAATGTATATGTTATATTTAAAATAAATGAATTGAATTGAAATAGGGCACCACATTGGTACACCAGTCGCAGCGTTTCATGATCATTTTTGTCACATGGTAAGATGATCAGTCTTACGCTTCAGGTACCAGTCCAGGGACTATGAAATATTCTAGGATGAAAACTGTTATTTAAATAAATATTTCATACCGACCATGTCGGGAATCGAACCTGAGACCTCTTGCATGGTACACCACGAGGCCGAAAATACACACAGTAAACGAGTTAAATATATATTTTTCAATTAAATATATGGTAAAGTTTACTATAAAACTGTGACTAAATGATTCGTAGATCGCAGGGACTTTTAACAGTGAAAAGTAGATTCGGGTCCTATCAAGTTGGCCACCCCTGCTATAGGATACATCGAGCATACATAAAAGCACGATATAGAAAGGGGATTGATTATTATGAGAACACAAACGGTTTACAGTAGAAAATATAATGCTTGTATCCTATTCACAGTCACGTAAGCGGTATGATAGATATTTCATTGTTCTAGTACCATGTGCATTGTAATAAATTGTTTATGGTGAAGCGACATGACATTCCGAACTAACCCGAGCTAATCAATCCAAATAAGTATTTAAGTCGAGATAGCGATCTACCCTAGCTGCTTATTTCTTATTTCTACAGAAGCCAGCCATGGTGACGGGTGGTTAGTAAGATCACTTCAGATTCATACGGAAACTACGACCTATATACATATTTATAAACTACTAGGTTGCGTCATGAATTTAGTTTCAGTTTGTTATGTTGTAAACAAAATGTCTGCAATGAACGTGTAAACTGATTACAGTAGAATAGCAGTAAACACTATTAATCGTTAAACAAGTAAAGGTTACTCAGCCTAAGTTGAGGCCATCACAGTACCCACACAGATGTACAGCACATATACAGAGTGTTGCTTTTCTGGCCGTTTTCAGTACTGTTCGAATCAAAACATGTCCTCATTACTACTATGAAAACACTGTCAAAAAACCCTGATTCAATTCAGAAGCTAGAAAGTCCGCATGGACACTGGTGGATTGTTGTGGACATATTGGCGTTTGATATTGAATTGAGATGGGCTAGTCACGTACGCAGAATGGGCGACGACAACTCCATAAAACGCTGCACACTCACTGCGCCACAGGGAAGTACAGTAGAAGACCAGGAAGGCCCAAAATGCGATGGATGGATTCTGTCAGAGCTGATACATCTACACCATATTCCTTAAAATGTAAGATGATTAGAATGACAGCTGTCAAACTCAAATAAATAGTGATGGGAAATTACTGATCACTGATAATGTACCGATCAAATCGATTTTATCAGTTTTTTCATGCAAACATGAAACTCTGTTTCCGAAAATTGATTAAAAAAACGCAAAAACAAGCCTATTATGGTGTGTTGAATACAATTATTCACCAAAAATAAGACATTTATACTTTTTTCGTGAACATTATAAAACGATTTTTTTTTATTCGATCAATTTACAATGATCAATTTGTCCCATCTCTAACGTTTTTGCAAAATAAAATAACTTTGTAAGAAGGTCGTTAATAATTGGGTTTATTTTAGTTTTTTTTAAGTTTTAAAGCTGATTTAATATATTAATGTTGATTCATGTGTCAAGAATTGTATTAAAAAAATAAATTAACTTACCAAATACGAATGATTTTTCGTGTGTCAATGTAAATCACTCCTTGGACGTTACTACAAAGTTATGTCGTCAGTTTTTCTGATAACTATCATTATAATCATCTTAGATTTTAAGGACTATACAGATAACAAACTGAAAGACAAAGGCAGCAGATAGACGAGTATGGGGGAGACTTCTAGATACAGCTAAGTCTTATCCGGGGCTGCCGAGTTTATGATGATGATAAAAATAATATATTTTTGACTGTCTTAGAACAGGGTTAGACATTTAAAATAACTTTACATTAATTTTATAAAGATAAATAAACAAATACAGAATGTGTGTCGTAAAAACGTAAGTTGAATCGGGTTCATTTAAGTTTCAAACGAGCTATACTTAAAGTTAGACGAAGTGAAAGCCTTAAAAAGTAACCATCATTTGACGCGTCTAAATCCGCGATAATGGCGACACAGCGTCTAACTTAGGTGTGAAATTCCTGTAAAAGATATCTACAGTACTGTACTGTACTTTAGCGCTATATGTATTTCGTATGTGGATATGGTAGTACGGTAATGAAGAAAATACGTTCATTGAGTACGAGTGTCGGGTCATTGGTCCTGACGTCCTGAATAGCTCGCCATTCCCCGGCAAAGGGGTTTGCCAACCAACAATGGATGTACATAGATGTGCAAAGAGCTCTGAAACATTTGTAAGGTTAACAAAACAGAGGAGCAAATGTGCTAATGCCCTTTCGTAATGAAATTACACTCCGTAGTCTTTGTACAAACACACTATTCGCAAGAAAAAAATACAAAAATTAAATTTTAGTTTTATGTACTTAGGTCGGCAATATTACATCTAATTAATTATGCCAAATGACCATGGTATTATTATTTTCTATTATCAAACTGTTTGGGCAGGTAATAGTAATCACACCGTTATAACATAATATATATACGAGGGTTGATTGATACGTTTCACCCTTGACCTATTTTGAAGTGGATGAATAAACGTATTTGCACCTTATTTTTCGACGTAGTCCCCCTGGGGTGGTATTCAAAACGCTCTTGCGGCCACATTATCTAGTGTATTTTGTATGTAAATACACGAGAAAAACTTTTTTCTCGTGCCGCGAGAGCGGTTCAGAATAGCACCCCTGGGCTTGTATGCACTTCTTCTGGCAGAACATCTGTCCGACCTCTGCTAACAACTCATCTACACATCACATGACCGCATAAATATTCAAAATTGAGATTCATCTAATTGAATTATTTCACCTATCACCCGCATTAATAAAGGTTTCAGCTCTTTAACTTCACAAACATCAACAGATGAAAGAGTTGAAGGAATATAGATGTTCCAATATAGGCAGAATGGTGAATGTTACGCAGTGTGTAAAGTGGCCACTTAAACCAGCCATTGACAGGTCATAAGCCCTGTAGATGCCTGGACTTCTATATTACCTTCTCTTAAATGTTCTTCATCTCTGTTGTAAAATGTTAATTGCTATGATTTATTTAAATAATATAATATAAAATATTTAAATTTAGAGGCTATTTTAAGCAGCCATCATGTGTTTGTGCTGGAAAATAGGACAAAATTTGTAAATAGGCGAGGAGAGATCACAAACATTTGATCCAGAGTCCACAAAAATTTTGATTTAAAATTATTGAAGATGGGATAAATGACCTAAGTCTAGTAACTTGACTATTTGTTTTATAATATTGACTACGTAAAAGTTCTAAGAAAATTAATTTTGTCTAACATCAACTCGAGAAAAATGCAATTCCTGCTGAAAGTTTAAGTACGGGTGTATTCAGAGTTCAGACAAATGCAAAATAGAAAACACAACACAAATTAAGTGCAATCCTAAAAGTGTTGCACGAATTCCTGAATAATTCTGTTTCAAAGGACAAAACACGTACACAATCTTACATATTCAAGAGGATCCGGGAGCTCGTAGAAACAGTCAAAGTTCCGGATAAATTTGCAAATGTGTGCTCCTCGAAGACATGGCAAAACAATGCAATATACTTACACACAAGCGAACGATTACGAGATAAATTGGACGTCCAATGTTTGAGTATTACGAGATCTCTAAAGCAGCTTTATTATCTTACTGACATTAACAAAATAATACAAGTAGGTTTCAAATTCAAATAGTAGCTGCTTTGAATAATGTTTCAAATCACAAAAGTGGGAAAGGGAGGTATTTAGATGTGAATATTTCAATTATAACAATGCAGTCTAAAAGGGTTACATCATCGTTCCGTTGTGATATTTTCTGAGTTAGTATGCCGTGTTTTAAAACTTTTTCTTGCGAACGTTTTGGACAGAGTAACAGCGTCCATCATACGGGCTGATGTACGTATGAGGAATTTGTACCGTACCCCAGTCGGCAGGTTTTTATTGTTTCGGATAATGTGTTTTATTCAATGCAGAGTACCATGATGTTTTCAGGCGCATTCTGTCATATCTATTAATATAACGCAATGCGCCTCAAAACATCACGGTACGCGGGATTTAATATAACACATAAGCCGATACAATACAAACCGACCAACTGCGGTACGGTACAAATTCCTCATACGATTATAATACATTCAAACGCAAAAACTACATCAGCCCAGATGATGGACGCTGTAGCGCTGTCCGAAACGTAGGAAAGGAGTTTTAATACATGGCATAATAACCCAGAAGAAAATCACAAGAATCTAAAATGCCGAGAAAACCGACGAACTTTAATCATCACTCCCCTTCCGCACCTAGTGTTGCATTAGGCACTGCAATTTGTAAACAAAATGCAGCGTATTTCGATCATCTGTTACATGAAGGTAAGGTGATCGACTTTGATCGACAGGCGAACGCGCCAACCACTACACAACAAGGCGGATTTATCTTCACTCGATTTTCTTACTCAGTATTTTTACCTGAAAGCAGTCACCGAATCGAGAGCACTCAGCCAGGGTTCTGATTCTATTTGACACGCAAAACTGTATTCTTCGCCCGCATGGACACAGAAAAGGGGATCGCAAAGGTGAGTGTGCCCAAAAGTGTACAAGAAAGTAACAAATTTAATACTTAGATCTGAAATTAAATAGAAATTTTAATAGGGAAATATCACATACTTTAAATACCGATAAAAATATGTGAAGTGGATTTAGAAAAATTACTTGTATTTTCAAATCAACATGGATATTGTGAAGAAATAAAATTGTAAAAAAATATGCCTTCTCAAATGTGCGACATGTTTAATTGTGATGATAAAATTCGTTATATGAATTTAAATGGTCACAAAGTTAAAAAATTACCCGACGTGACGTATTGGGGGCATGGACAATGCAATGAACCATTTTCGCGGGAATTTGTAATTATAAATATTTTTTTAGGCTACTAAAAAGCCCTTATTTTTTTTTTTTAAGTGACATTTCCCTATTAGGAATTTCATATAGAAACAATAAAGACACATTGAGCATTCTTTACACATAGCATGAAGAAAAAAGATAACAAAATGAGTTGTTTAAACTGAATTTTCAACAGAAAAAAAAAGTTTATACCTATACAAAAAAATATTCTAGATAAAAAAAAACAATATTCACATGTTATTTCAAAAGAAGTGAATTAAAGTTAGAGATGCTGCATCGAGTTACTTCTTTTACAAATAAAAATAACTCATTTTAATTGTTTACCTATTAAGCGTCCAGTCGCAGTGCAGTGCCTTAATTGCAAATCCATAAACCATTATAGGGATATCCGGCCCAGAAGATTTTTTAACCAAAGTTCAACGCCGAAACCGCCCGTCTACCGTTCAAGCAAATAACTCAACCTCAAGGGAATAAAAACTAAGGTTTATATTATTTAAAAATATTTAGCGGGAATAAAATAACTGTAAAATTATTTGGTAAGACCATATAATTATAATGCGTAACCTAGAGAGAAGTCCTTATCACTATGTTTCATAGAACGCAACGATCTTGGTTTGTTGGTTAGCAACCAATTGGTGGCCATTTTGTTTTATTTGACAACATAAACATAACGGTTCGATCGGATGCTATTGTAGGTGAGCTTGGCTTTGTTTGTAAATAACTTGGATATTTACGTTATAATAAATTAAAATCGACTATGGTGAATTGCAGTATGTTTGGTTGCAGCAGTAGGAGCGTCAAGGGTGTTAAAGGAGTCAGTTTTGACAGGTAATTGATTCCGAATATTTTCCCACGATTTACATTGATTTTTGGCATTTATTGTCCCGACACGTGTATTATCTTGCTTAAAAACTTTCTTTATATCAACATATTTACTTCAGATACTATTTTTTCTCAATTCAGAGGATAAATTTGTGAATTAAAGTATGTTTACTGTTGATAATGACAGTTGATTATAAGCAATATGTCAGGGCCGCACAAGGCATCCATATAAAGTTCGAGTTTTTATCGAGTAGAGGTCGATTCAAATTTTACTCGGAAATAGCAATGTTAACCTTGAAATCGCATCTAAAATGAGGTGTCCAAATTTCAGGCCGTTACGACTCGCCATTTCGGAGATGTGACGGACAAACAAACAAACTCAACAAAGGACTTCGGTTCAATGGAGATTGGGATTTATGTCTCGATAAATATAACATAAATATATTGTGAATAAAATGAATAAAAAAATAAACACAAACATGTATTTTCAGTTTTATAAAATAAATATAGGCGAAATTTAAAAAAAATAGATTGGAATAACCCTGCAATGATAAATACACAGGTACATATAAAAAGTAATTACAATGCAAATTAATATTCATTTGGCAATTCTCGACCTGAGTACGGCCCACTGTTTTGCTGCTAACTTAATACCTAATAGTCATAGAATGGTTTTCCTACGTTTGGGCTTTGGGCTTTGTTTTGGGCTTTTTGATAACCGAAACGCTTATCTCGAATTACGGTCTGTTATTTTCAGAGCCGATACCGTATTTGAAAAAAAAAATGTTTTAAATATTTTATTTTTTAAATGTACATATATTATATTTATGTAGATTGTAGGCACGGTACATTGAATGAATCTTATTTTATTTATTGGGGCTTACAAACAATAAACAATATATAAGACATTGGTAAAAGAATCACAATTTGTTAAAATATTGTATATCAATCATACGTAAACACAACATGTAAATAAGCAAAAAAAAAACATTTTAAAGTAAACAAAATGTCCCAGAAACCGTACCGTTTTAAAACTCACGTTGATTTTTACAATTTCAATCGACTATAGATGAAATCGGCGACCCAAAAAAATGCATAAAATGATTTCATAAACTTTTTCGAACCGAGAATAGTGATGACATTTTCTTAAAGCAGGTTTTTTAAACAATATTTTTTTAGAATGCTTCCGCTCCCGACCGAGCCCACGCGTGAGTAGGTTCACACAAATGTTTATCGAAATGAGGACAAATCTATCGTTTTGACGAAGATCGTTTTCATTTTCACCACAAGCGACAAATTGACAGAAACGAGAAAGTGGATCGAGTGGTATTGCCATTATAAAGGGGAAGAAAAGCTGTCTTGTACACATTCATGGGCTATACAAAAACTTCGGCAGAAATGACAGGTTGTCGCTTGAAAAGGAGAGACTTCGCGCTTCTTTCAAAATAATCCCATTCCCTTTTTTTTTGACACCCGCGTGACGAAGGCATTTAAGGTAAACAAATTGTGGAAAACATAAAAATACATGTGAAATGTTTATTAGCCAAAACAGGGGGAAACCAAACCTGTCCGGTAAAGCTATGTCAAATTGTAAATGAAATGCTACATCAAAAACCAAAACAAAAGGTGTTTTAAACAAACAATGTACCATTCTTTTGTTCACTGTTTATGCGCATTTCAGCAAATAAACAACATTTTCAAGAAAAAATCATTTTTCAAGCCTGATTTGAATAGACATTGACAAAACTTCATGATGAAGAATTTCGTTTTTGATATCACATTTGACATATTACAATTACATTTAATATTGAATAAAGTAAGAATAATATAAAAATGGTATAAAACGCCAAAAGAGAGACAATTTGAGACCAGACTAACAGGTGAAAAGATTTATGCTATATTAAATCTGATATTTTCACGTTTGTAAAAAAATACAACAAAACATTTGCTTAAGTGAAATACCTAGCATAAAAAACTTAGAAAAATTTAGTGTTGTGCTTATTTTATTGATGGTTTGCGTAGTAAATGTTCAAAGTTCCGAAATAACTGAAAAAACATTTGTTTTTATAAAAGCTGATTAATTTTCTAGTTATTCCATAGAACTAAGCTAAGAGACTGTAATAAAGGACGGACATGTACATCTCGAAATCAGTAAACCTAAAAAACAGGCGAAATCAGTAAACATAAAAAGCAGGCGAAATCAGTAAACATAAAAAGCAGGCGAAATCAGTAAACATAAAAAGCAGGCAAAATCAGTAAACATAAAAAGACAGGCGCCGTGTCGCAGTTGATAAGACAGCCAACTGTGAAACTAGCGTCGCGGGTTCGATTCCCGTCAGTTGCAAGAAAAAATCCAAGAAAGATTTTTCCTCAATTGGTCTGGGTCTGGGCAGTATATTTTTCATTATTTCCATCCATATCCCATTTCTCACCTGCTAAAAAGCCTCTAAAGAAGAGGCTTAAATGATTATTCCTTTTTTTTAAAACCGGTTAAATAAATTCATATTCTATTGTGAATGATAATATTTTTACCATCTTTTGTAAAGGTTGTCCGAGTATTTTGTTTAGTTTTGTCTAGGAGTTTATTGTATAATTTCAGTCCCTGGTTTATTAGTCTTAGACTGTTTTCGTCTGATTTTAGAATGTTCTTTATGATATTGTTCTGATATTCTCGTATTGTGTCCATGTAACTACAATTTTTTTTAGAGTTTTAATTCTTCGTGTACATCAGCGGCTAATTTATAAATAAATTATAAAGATTCTAGTTGAAAGAGGTCAGTTATATTAAATTTTAGTTTTTACAAAGGCTTCATTCATAAGATTTTTTTCAGTAAATTAAATAAATAAAACATAAACGTTAACGTGAACATGAATGTTTTTTGTTATGACCTTCAAATTGAAAAAAAAAATGAAGAGCAATATTCGTGGTTTTATAAGGCAAGTTATAAAAGTAAGGGGATAAGGTAATATAATTAACAACATTTAAGAAAATCTCGGTGACTCGCGGTGAAAAAATAACCAGGTTTAATGAAATCAGCCCGTCAAAGCTATCTATCTGGGGAAATAATGATGAGTAATTTTTCATGTTCGTTAAAATACAAAGGCGGTTTGAGAACTTGAAGCGTGAAAAATTCAGTAAATGGTATCGTTTGACAACACAAATCAGTCTTATCAAACTTGTTAAGAAACTCCGGAGTGAGAAGTTGAGTAAAGAGGCTAACGGAGTGCGCTGAGCTCTCGGTGTGCATGCGTATATTGCGTATGCGGTAGGCACGAATTAGTGCGGATGGATTATGGGTGAAAACATTTAAACGTAATGCACAGCATAAAACGAAAATAGCTAACTGTGTTTAACAGTAAGTAAAGCTATTTTATTCTTTCTTGTTCCTTGAAAAGATCAAAGATTTGAATTTTTTAGAACCGTTTTATTTATTTGTCAGTTTTTGTAAATAGTAGTAATGATAATTGTATAGGAAAATGAGATATTTGGATAACAAAACGTTGTGTTAAGATTTAAAATTCTTTGATTCTAATCGATACATATGGCCTTCAACCCACTCCTATAATATTTACGGGTATGGATTATTTCAATACAAGAACCGTAAAAAAAAGATATTCTTTGAAATCATTTAAAATATTTTTGCAGTAAACATGATTTAAAAAAAATAAAATAACAGCAGTCGCAACAACAGAGAGACGGGATAAAAAAAAATCATCTGATAAGTTCTTCAGCCGGTGTTCCAACTGCAATATGTACATGCACCATAACCATTTTATAATATGAGGTTTATTTTATGAAAAGAAAAAGTTTGATTTAGAGTAATCAAAACAAATATTTGAATAGAGTTAAAATGGCTGGAGAAACCATTTAAAACTATAAAGTTTGAAAGCAAGTTTAGTTCAATACCAACCCTTAACTTTAAAGTTAGTCTTATCTGAGTTCTGAAATTTTACTCGATTGAGTAAATCTCGAGGGTAATCTTTTGGGGTTCTAGTTCTGGGTAATATTAACATAACGTCGATATTTTGTAAGAAAAGCAGATAAGAGATAAGCCATCTTTCCAATGCCTTTTTGAGCGAAAAATTTAAATTTTCTGAAGTAGTGAGTTCTTTAAAACAACAGAAATAAAAAAAACGCGAACGCTTTTAAAAAGAAAATTGACAAAAAATAAAAAAACTAAAGAATTTCTTGTAAACAATATGTTCCTTCTTAGATTGCAGTAGTATTGTTTGGATTCTAAGTAGATTAAAAAATAAGTATTTGATTTTTAAAAATCACAATTTAATACTCACAAGGGATAAATAATTCGACAATTGTAAAAAACTTCAATATTAAAGAATGTAATTACGCAAAATTGGGAAAAAGTAATTGAACATGTTAATCTGTAGGTGATTTGGACCGACATAATAAAGTGATATTATAATAAAAGTAACCCTTCGCCGGTTACGTTAAGATGTAGTCGATAAGTTCCGTACACAACACAACGATATTACATTGTACAGTATTGTGCGAATTCATGGAATAAGAGTAATTTTTGCCCTTTTCAAGTATAGCAACACTAATATGTCAATTTGACAGTTGTTTAGCGCCAAAAATCATGACTTACAGTTCATTAATCCTTTGGGAGCTCATATTGGTGTTTGTTGGGGTACTATCTGTTGTTTTTTTACATTTTCTAAGGACTAATTTTATAAATTGCTTGTATGGTAAACAGTGTTTTTGAATTGGTTTAAATCATGGATATCACGCCGAGAAAAGGGGAAAATGTTATAACCTTAAGTGAACATACATCAATGACTCAAAAGGAGATTGCAAAGGAATGTTTTGTGAGTCAGGGAACAGTCAGCAAGATTATTAAGCAGAAGAGAAAAACAGGGTCAGTTGAAGCAAAGAGAATTAGGAAATGTGGAAAAAACCGGAAAACTAGTGTCCGAGATGAAATATCTTTAATCAGAAATAGTAAGTTAAACCCCAGAAAAACTTCACGAGATTCGGCAGCCACTGAAGTTATGATACATGACTCAACGGTACGAAGAAGACTCATTTAATCTGGAAGAAAATAAATTCGACCATAGAAGAAACAACCCCTGACGGCACGTATGATGAAGCAAAGGCTCATTTGGGCTAGAAAATATATTAAATGGACTGAAGAAGACTGGAGGAAGGTGCTGTTTTCAGGTGAGACTCACTTTCTCGTGCAAGGATATCGCACAATTTTTTTTAGAAAAAGTGGGGATGAAAAACTTAGTGTGGCTCATATTGACCAAACGGTGAAATATCTTCTGAAGAAGATGTTTTGGGGCTGCTTTTCGTATATGGGGACCGGATCTTTGATACCAATAGAGGGAATGATTTTTTTTTTAAAGAAAAAATAATATTTGCGTTCTTATGATTTACCCAAATATTTCATTTTGAGGGCCATTTTCAAAGAGTTGTAAAATCCTCACTATTACATAATGGAAATAAAGTTGGAGTAGAGTGGGATTCGAACCACGGATCATTGGTCCGTGAGTCCGAAACATTAGCCACAGGACCACAACCAATAGATCAATAGCCTAAAGTAAGAAGCTCTATTGGAGCATTACTTGAGTACGGAACCGAGTAAATATTGTCTTAATGGTGGGGCTGTATTTCAACAGGACGCAGCTCCTTGTTACATATCGAAGTTTATGCTTAAGTATTTCAATAATAAAAAGATAACTCTTTTGGACTGACCTGGAAATTTACCTGACCTTAAGCCTACAGAAAATTTGTGGGCGATTTGTAAATTAAAGATAAAAAAATTGGACTGCACTACCAAGATAAAGATGATAGAAGCTGTTATTCGGATGTGGTTTTGAGATGACAGAATAATAGAAAACTGCCAAAGTTTGATTGATTTCATGCCAAAACGTGTTAAAACTGTTATAAAAGTAAAAGGAGGACAAACATCATATTAAATAAAAAATATTTTATGATTTTACGTCAGCTGTAATTCAAAATATTAATAAAAAGCGTATTTTATGATTACAAGGAATTTTATTCCATTCATTCGCACAATACTGTATTGACTGGCTACGAATTACAGTGTGTGAGGAGAGAACAAAATTACGTATCGTACATTGTACACAATATATATAACACAGAACCACATTACTCGTATTTCGTCCGCGGTCCGAATGAAATGGGCACTTGACTGGAATAATTACCAAACTTACAACTATAAATAATGCGTCCGCTGTAAAAAAGCGGCCATTCGACTACGGCTATAAAAACGAAGTGGTTTAAAAACATTTTGTACATTATTTTATGCGGTGAGCGGTCAAACACTCTATCCTCGTATTCCTCGTCTCTGACTTTAAGTGCCAAAAGCTTTTGAAAAAGCAAACCTGCGAGCGTTTAGCAAATATCATTATGGATTATATTCCCTTGACCTGAGAGAGATTGGGCTTCAGTGGATACTTAAGAGGAAGATCCATTCCATACAGATAAATTTAAACGGATAAGAGAACCAAAAATATCGAAGTAATAAATTTTATTAATAATTAAAGGCGCTAATCGAAACAGATGATCTATAAACGCGTAAATTTATTGACACCAAAAATATTAAACTAAGCGTATTGTGATGGAGCGCATTCCGCATCACGAGGAATATTCGAATAACTTAACTATGATGTCTTCATGAAGTTGATGATTTGTTCTATTAAACTTCTCTGTTGTTGAATTTCAACTACATCAGTCTTTTTCACATTATAATATTTGTCAAATGTATAAATTTTGTAAACTTAAAACTACGATTATTGCAATGAGAAAGTTAAGTTTTTTTTTTATTGTTTAAAGCTCAGTGTAATGATTCGTAACCTAGAGAGAAGCCCTATCACTTATATGTTTCATAGAACGCAAACAGTGTTGGTTTATTGGTTAGCAACTAATTGGGGGTCATTTTGTTTTATTTGACAACATAAACATAACGGTTCGATCGGATGCTTTTGAAGCTGTGCTTGGCTTTGTTAGTAAATAACTTGAATATTTATGTTATAATTAATAAAAATCGACTATGGTGAATTGCAGTACGATTGGTTGCCGCAGTAGGAGCGTCAAAGGTGTTAAAGGAGTCAGTTTTCACAGGTAATTAATTCCGAATATTTTCCCATGATTTACAAACTTTTTGCTTAAAAACTTTCCTTATATCAACATATTTACTTCAGGTAATATTTTTATCAATTTAGGGGATAAATTTGTGAATTAAGGTATGTTTACTGTTGATGACAGCTGATTATGGGCAATATGTCAGGGCCGCACTAGGCATCCATATCCATATAAAGTTCGAGTTTTTATCGAGTAGAGGTCGATTAAAATTTTACTCGAAAATAGCAACGTTAACCTTGAAATCGCATCTAAAATGACGTGTCCAAATTTCACGCCGCTACGACACGCCATTTTGGAGATGTGACGGACAAACAAACAAATTCAACACAGGACTTCGGTTCAATGGAGTTGGGATCTATGTCTCAATAAATATAACATAAATATATTGTGAATAAAATGAATAAATAAATGAAAAAATAAACACAAACATGTATTTTCAGTTTTGTAAAATAAATATAGGCGAATTATAAAAAAATAGATTGGAATAACCCTGCAATGATAAATAGGTACATATATAAAAGTAATTACAATGCAAATAAATATCCATTTGGCAATTCTCGACCTGAGTACGGCCCATTGTTTTGCTGCGAACTGTAGCTAACTTAATACCCAATAGTCATAGAATGGTTTTCCTACGTTTAGGCTCCTCTCTAAGTTACTAAACTAAATTAAAAAAATATTTTATCCATCGTATTATCAGCGCAATGATTTATTTTTTTGAATTTCGCTGATTTGAAATTACTCTGCGTGCGACGTCACAAGTTCTCTTCGATGAATACTTCTGATTGGTGAATTGGCTTTCCGCAAATTGAAAATCTTTGACAACATTCTATCGTTCGGAAAAACTAGTGACATCGTTCGAAGTAGTTCGTTTTAATTATAATCATTTTTTTACAACGTTTTCAAGAAACTTCGCAGTACAATTTAATACTCCAATTTTTACCGCGCGCAAGAATTTATTTTATCCGATTTCCCTTAGGGCTGAATTTTCTCATTGCCATTATTACATTTATGTTGTGGATCGATGTTAACGATGTAAAAAGCACATTTGTGATAACAACGTAACTAATAATATTTGGCCTATTTTTGAAGAAAAAAAAGATAAAACACAAAGATAAAAAATAGTCAATTTCCTATGTATATAAAACAAACACCACATTTTACACACATCATTCCATGAGCCACACTCCTTATTTACAGCAATGGAATTACCAACACAAATAGAGGCACGTGTTTTACATACTCTAGTCACATTTTGTTGTCCGGCTCAGAAATTGTATTATATATTGTGTTGTGTACGTAATTGGTGTTGAGTTAGGATTATGTTTTTTTGTAATAATATCACTGTATTATACTAACGTAGCACTGTGTGCACAACAATAAACATAAATAATAAAATAAAAATAATAAAATTGAAAATACATTTCGTTAAAAACGCAGAGTTTCTAAGGGGGGATATTCTGTATGTGGGCATTTGGAGTAATTTTTTTATGGAATTGCACGCATAAACTCCATTCTTACAGACTTCGAACAAAACGTGCGACTTAAATATCCTATCATCTTTAGATTGAGTATAGTATTAATAGAATGTCTAAATTTTTTGCAACCGAGAAGGAAAATATTTTTGAGTAGGAAATATGGAAGTCTAGGAATTTACAGGACTTAAGACCTGCCATTGGCAGGTTTAAGTGGCCACTTTACACACTGTGTAACATTTACCACTCTGCCTATGTTTAAACATCCACATTTTCTCAACTCTTCCATCTGTTGAGTTTTGTGAAGTAAAATAGCTGAAACCTTTATTGACGTGTGAGAGATTAATTTGGCTGATTTATTTCACTTACTCGGCAACGCCTGAAAACATTTTTCAATTTTCATAGTTCTTTTTATACCAGTTTACCAGTTAGTTTAATCCACAATGTATTCAGTTTGCCTAAATATTTGTAGATAGGCTGGATTTCACTACCTTGAGAGTTGTAAGATTGATTTTTTGCAACAGAGAAGGAAAACATTAATACAAACTTATAAAATGTAGTTAATAATTTATATAAAATAAGTTACAACTAAATCACAAGAAAAAAATTTAATTAATTAAAATCATGGACAAAATAATTCATTATTATATGATAAATATATAATTTATCAGCTAAACCCAAAAAAATATTCATAAATAAATACGACAATATTCTTTCCGCGGAGGGTTGTCAGTTGTCAAAGAATCAGATTTTGCATGAAAATGACAATAATTGTTGTTTATTATTGTTATTTTTTTGTTGATAGTGTAAAGTTGAATAAATACCGTCAAAAGATCCAGGTATTCAAAAATATATTGACAATAAAAAAGTAAGTTAACAAGAGAGAAAATACTTATGTTTTTTTGTAGATACTTCTTAATAAAACCCCATACTTAGAGAAATCGTTGGTTAATAAACAAAATAATAAAACTAAATCTTAAAATTGTATTTATATTTTTACTAATCCAAGAGGGATCCATAAAAAATATAGGACAAAAAATACGTCTCAATGTTGTGATTTTGGGTGTTATACATACGTACCTAGTTAATAAATAAATTAATATTGATTTACAGAGAAGCCACAATCAACTCATTAATTGATTTATCCTCAGATCTATTTCATTATATAAACTTGCGACCAGATGGGAACGCGTCAGATGTCAAAATACGTACATAATGTGTAGTGGCAATAGAATTAATTATTCAAAGGCAAACAACGCGAGCTCACCACGAAGTGAACAGAGAATTAGCATGCTATGAATAAAATCACTCTTAACTCTAAAACGTTTAAACGCGTAAATGCAAGCGAATATTTTATTTTGTCAGTTGAATTACGTGATACAAAACATGCGTAAAATCGCCTATTTTTGCGATTGGAACAAAATGAAAACAAAAAAGGTAGCCTGGTAGCTTTGTTTCGCAAAAGATTGGGATTTTAATTTAAACAAAGCAACATCATAACGCTTTGAGTTTAATAAAAGTTTATGACAGATTTTTCAAAAACTTAACCTACCCTATAAGTTCGAAAAATGATTTTTAATTTATTGCGAAACGAATATTAATTACATTTTTCAATGTTTCTACGTGCTTAGTTGCCCGATTAACGCAAATTTTTTAATCAAATAAAAGGAATATTATATGACATTTATAACGAACACGTAAAATATCTAATTTATACCTCCAAACGCTGTACTAAATCTGATAATTTCTCACAAAAAAAATAACAACTAGATCGATAGAGAACAAATGATATTTATCCACCATGATATATTGGTCATGTTAGCACGTCTGATCGGGTTCGATTACTAAAGCTATATAAAATAATAATTTTTGAAAATACATAAATAATAAGAACAATTAAATATATTTTTGATGGAAAATATATATAAGTAGCGGAAAAAGTAATTTTGTATTTATCGCTTTATTTCAATGCTTTACCCGATTTAAGTCAAATATGCGCCGTTCTATTCGGTAACTTGTTGCCAACGAGAATTCAACTTTATAATGCCCCTTTTGTAAAAGCCATTGTCTCTATTACTAAATTTGTACCCCCAAGCGCGTTGGCCATAGACAGGAACAGGTGGTAATCACTCGGTGCCAGGTCCGAACTATAGGGTGGATGCATAAGAACTTCCCATTCGAGCACCCGGAGCTTCTGGCGCGTCATCAAAGATGTGTGCGGCCTGGCGTTGTCCTGATGAAACACGATTCCTCTCCTATTCACCAATGTTGGCCGCTTCTGTTCGATCGCCAGCTTCAAACGGTCGAGTTGTTTACAGTAGAGGGCAGAATTGAGCGTTTGGCCATAGGGGAGCAGCTCATAGTAGAGTATTCCCTGCCAATCCCACCAAACACACAGGAACACCTTCCGTCAGTCCTGACTTGGCCACGGTCTGGACCGCTTCGTTGGCTTTCGGCCGCGATCTCTGCCGCTTGACATTGTAGTAAGAGACCCACTTTTCATCACCAGTCACTATCCGCTTCATAATTGGTTCGATTTTGTTGCGATTCAGCAGCGATTCGCAGATGGAAATTCGGCCAGTGAGGTTTTTTTGCGTCAGCTGGTGTGGCACCCAAACATCGAGCTTTTTTTAAAATTCAGCCTTCTCAAAATGGTTCAAAATGGTTTTATGATCGATATTCAGCTTCTGGGCGATGCTACAACTGGTAACATGGCTGTCTATCTCGATATTTTTTATGTTTTTATCTATATTTTCAACGACAGGCCTGCCAGAGCGTGGTGCATCATTCAGCTCCACTATACCAGAACGTAATCACTCGAACTCACTGTTGTGCAGCATGAACCGAAAGAGTATCGGCCCCGTATGCATCTCAAATTTTTTTTGGTCTCTTTTGACGCGTTTTTTCCTTTCAAATAGTAAAAATATGTTTAGGAATGGACATTAAAAATATGTCGTTTACTAAAAGGGAAATAATTAGAATATAAATTTAAAAAGTCAATAAATAAAATATTGATGATAAACATATAGTTAATTTAGGTAACTTGCGTGAATGATGAGATTTTAAAATTCAAAAAGACGAAAAAAGATAACGAATATATTTTTAAATTTTCAGACTTACGCACTTGTCCTTTAGAGCGCTTAACTTTTCAGCCAACGCGATTTTACAAGTGCGTCTCAACAAGTATGATATTATATAGTCGAGCAGTCTCTGGTTTTCCGTCTAGCGCATAATCGGACTGAGCACCGATGCGCTAAATATTAAACCGTATTATACTCATATCACGTCACTTCAAACTAATTAAAAATCAGAAACAGAGGTGTGATAATATGCAAATAGCGGGATTCGGCCGCGGAGAATCCCGAGCGGCCGAGCAGGCGCGCGGGCGCGCACGTGTTGAAGCATAATGCATTTCGGCAGATCTCACATTCCGTAAAATACACTAACATGTTCACGTAAACTCAAGTAAACATTGAAATTTATAGAAACACAGAGGGAAAACATTTTGAAGAAGGGAATATGGAAGTCTAAGCATTTACAGGGTTCATTACCTGTCATTAGCTGGTTTAACTGGGCACTTTACACACTGCGTAAAATTCCTAATTTCGCCTATGTTTGAGCATCCATATTTCTTTACTTCTTTCATCCGTTGATTTTATTGAAGTAAAAGAGCCGAAACCTTTATTGTTGTTAAGAGATTCATCTGACTGAATAATATCATATATTAGGCAACGCCTGAAAACAATTTTCCAAATGTTATACTTCATATTGGACCAGTTGGTATAAATACGAACTTTTTAGTGTGTCCAAATGTTGAATGGTTAATGTTTGCCTACGTTACACAGTGTGTAAAGTGACCACTTTAATCAGCCAATGACAGATTACAAGCCCTGTTAATGCCTAGACTTCCATATATTCTATTCTGAAAAATATTTTCGTACTCTGTTCCGATAAATTTTAATATAATAACTCCCTAGGGAGAGAAATGTTATGTCTACGAACATTTGGACATACACAAAACAAGTTAACATATTACGAAAAATCAATTATAACGCTGGCGCTATTTTTATAAGTAAAATAATGTATGTGAGAAATATATTTAACAGTATCAATTCACATATAATTATATGTATAAACAAATTGTAATATTTGCATGTGTCCTGCGTGAGACGGGAAATCGATGTCTAATCAAACAAAGTGACGTGTTACCTACCGTAAGTGAAGTTTGTGAGGTTACATTTTACAATAAATTGCATTTTATTACTAGGGGGTGGACTAGATACGGTGTCGCGTTATCATGCATAATCTCCCGGGATAGATTTCCTATTGGGTCAAAATACAATACTACCGTAAGCAAAACAAGACTGCGACAAATTCGGAGGCAAACGAAGGACGACGAGTACTTAAGTTTTTTTGTCAGTTAGTGTGTAATGGTCCTGTGGTAGTGTGGCGGGCTCACGGGTCAGATGTTAGGTCGGAGGTTCGAGGCCCGTTCTAGTACAATTAGATAACTATTTCGATCATTAAGTTAACAAGATGAAAATTGACAAAAATTACATAAATCTCAAGGACGCAAATGTTAATTTTATTTATTTATTTATTTATTAACGGACATTGTCCATGTATACAATTTATAAGGTTTAAATATTACAATAAAAGAATAGTTTAAAACATTTAAAGAAAAAAGAAAGAAGCATTGACAAACATAAGGGACATCGAGACAAGATCTGGACTATTTATTTAGTGCTCGTTTAAATCGTTGTAAACTTAAACCAAAAAAGTCCAGATCCTGTCTTGAGTTAACAATACGACAAAGGCGGGTCATAGGAGAATTTAGGCCATAGTTTGTTCTATGCTGATCGATGAACAGTACTTCATTGTTTCTCAATCTACGAGTCGGAATATTGAATTTTACTTGTCCCAGTAATGATGGAACATCGATTATACCATTTAGTATGCCGAACATATATATGGAGTCAATATTAGTTCTACGTTTTTGTAGACTAGAAATATTTAACATTGACTCTATTTCAGCATAAGAATTAATAAGAACTCTCTCTAGTCCGAGCATCCACGCTATTTTTCGAAGCAAGCGATGTTGGACTGATTCAATGTGATTTATGCGATTGACATAGAATGGAGACCAGACCACGGAGGCATATTCTAGAAGAGGGCGAACAGTTGAGCAATAAAGAGTTTTGATTGTACGGACATTAGTAAAATCAGAGGATATTCTGTTAATGAAGCCAAGTAATTTCAGTGATTTATTTACTGTATTATCTATATGCTCGTTGTATGTCAGTTTATAGTCCAAAACAACTCCTAAATCTCTGATGGACTTGACTACATCAATTTTGGAGTTTTCTAATAGGTACTCGAAGGAAATTGGTTGTTTTGTTCTATGAAATGACATTATTTTGCATTTTTTAATATTTAGTTCTAATTTATTGACTTTACACCATCGGTTAAAAGAGTTAATGTCTGATTGAAGAAGAAACAAGAATTTTAATTTTAAACATAAAACAGAAGATAGGTCACATCTATTAACAATATTATCATATATTAAAATGTAATTGCCTAGATTGGAACGGGGTATGTATCCTTGTTAGCTGGGCAAAGTGAACGTAAAATTATATTTTTGATAAAAGGTGTAAATAAATAAATAAATAAAAAAAATTAAAAAAAATATCGAAAAAAATTCATTCGGTTATTTAGGGTGGGATACTTGGATACGTGGATACTTTAAAAATTTACATTAAAAAAATATTTTTGTTTTTTAAAATACGATCATCATTTTTTTTAAATATGTACATGTATTTTTATTTATTCAATTTAAGTACTGCTTATATTCTTATTTTTGTGATTAATAATTTTAAAAAAAAAATCATGATACGATGAGCAAATGTGCATTTTTTAATTCTGAAAATCAAACTATATTTGGAAGTTACGTGCTTGTGATGTATGCCCTCAAAACTCAAACAGATACATTTAATATTTATTTACGTAATTATCACCTATTCAAACTAATGTTTCCCAAAAAGATAGTTGGAATAGAAGTTCGGTAACATAGGGACGCAATGAGAAAGTTCAGCCCTAAGGGAAATTGGATATACGAGTAAAGCATGTATTCTTACAAGCGGTCAAAATTAGAGCATTCAATTGTACGGCGAAGTTTCTTGTATAAAAAAATTAAAAAAACGATTTTAATAAAAGCTACTTTGTATGACGTAACTAGTTCTTTTGAATCAACCACCGATAAGAGAATCGTGATAGGTTTCCG
The DNA here is from genome assembly GCF_059751315.1 of Micrasema longulum. Classification (NCBI taxonomy): domain Eukaryota; kingdom Metazoa; phylum Arthropoda; class Insecta; order Trichoptera; family Brachycentridae; genus Micrasema; species Micrasema longulum. Next base: position 231,201 of record NW_028277544.1, read on the forward strand.
GTTAACGTTAAGTCAACTGACAAATCAGCAGAACTTATCAAGAAGAAGGGAAGAGAACTTTAGACGTCATTTGCAAAACACAAAAAAATCATAGGGCTGATAATACGATACATGTTCATTTTTTTTAATTTTTGACTTAGTTTAATAGTCTTTTAATGTGATCTGATTTGATCTGTCTTTCCTTTTCAAAATTTTGAACAATTTTATCGATAGTCCATATCTCTTGGAGCGTATTTCAATCAATTGTCCCGTAAAGTCAACGCGACAAGTTCATTTTTTTTATAATTCATTGCCCAAAAATAATTATGTTCAAAACTCGTTTATTTATCGTAGCTGCTCCAAATTTAATTTACTTTGTCCCCATTTAGATATTTTTAATACAAAATTTTGTGACTTCAAAAAAAAAACTTTTTGAAACACTGTAAAATGAAACATTGGTCCAGTGTGTAAATAAGTTTATGTTCCTTTAATTATGTTTATTTTATTATAATATCAAAATTTTGAATTGATCAACTATATTATGAAAATCCCTTTCCTCCACTCCTCCACTCTATTTCCTCATCCCCTAACCTTCTTACGAGCTCTTTTTATTTCTTATGTTTTATATAATATATTATTTTTCTCTTTACTGTGTAACATGTTCTCTCATTATATTTGTGAAAAACTTTAACTGGATGTATGTACTATTTTTTATATTTTGTATTCTTATATAACAACTGTTGTTTTTCCTTAATAAATAAAAATAAAATAAATAAATAAATAAATAAAAAAAATAAAAACCACTGATCTTCATCGTTGTTGCTGTGGCATTCCCAACTCCCAGTTTACGAGAAAATGCGGGAAAGTGAGTCGTTAATCATTAACGAGCCAAAGAAACTAGGTCCGGGTGTGAGTGAACCAACCAATTAGTACGTTACAAACTCGGACACTTCGGTAAAAATTCGCAACTTAGTAACACGGAGAAATTCAGGGGGAGTAATTCAATCGATAAGCAATTCATATTATAAAAAGAGGACTTCACCGTCTGAGTAAAAAATCACATTAATTAATAATGTAATTTCTGGCGATCGTGAGGAAGGTGTCTGCCGGGAGAGAAAAGCACTTACCTGGAACAAAGCAAACGAATAATTAGAACAAATTACATTACTGACATACTTAATGGAGATGGAATTAAGGAACATAATCACTCGGAGATAAATTCGCTTCAAATGTGCCTATCCAACGCATACATGAATTAAGAATGATGTAAGCCGAGGCACGGTTTGTAAGTTTGAGGAATAATTAATAGAACACATAATATATGTAGCGTAATAATTTTACACATTAAGATGTAATGTGAGGGAAACATTTTTTGTCAATTTTTGTTCGAGTCTCATGATTGTTCTTTTTGGTTTTATTTACATAACTTGTTTGTATTTGTTTACTTGTACTTGAGTAATAATTTGAAAACATATAAAACAAAAAATCATAAATTGCTCATATATATATGTACGTATATTTATTTATTTATTTATATAAACAAGGTGTTTTAGAGCCAGACCGCGAAACTTTAGAGCAACATTCCAAAATATTTTTTTTTTTTAAATTCATTTTTACTATGAAAAAAACTTTATTACAATTTGAAAATGGCGTCAATCCTTAATGTCTCGGACTAGCATCTCTTCCACAGACCCCTACTCCTGCCCTAACTAGCCGCTTAGCTAGTCCGCGTTCGGTGCGTATCGCTTCGTTGGTCAAATACGTTTTTAATTTTAAAAAAAATTAAGTTAAATTTAAAAATGCGATTTTCCAAATAATGAATTAGGATATTTGAAAAAATACATCATTAAATATGTTTCTCTGAAGTTTTTGCGGTATGGGCCCTGGAAAACCGTGTATATTAAATTAATTGCAACGTTAATTTTTTTATGTTTAATCAATCTGAAAATTTTACTAATGAAACCTATAATTTATTGATACGAAAATAAAGCTATTTGGACATTTCCATGATATAAATTTTGTTAAAATTTGTACTGTAAGTACTAATTGGTATTATGCTAAACAGGTGTGTTTTTATTTATCATTCCAGCAAATTTGATGACGCGAATATTCCGGCAGTGATATTGCACCCGGGGTGAAATAGGCCGACTAATGGGTTGCCGGTTGCCAGTTGCCTGGTTATGGCGTCCAAAACAGAATCAACATAAAAAACGGCTATCCCCGCTATGCAAACGTGGATGTGTGTGACTATATTTCTACATACTTATTTGTCGTTCTCTACATCGTGAATCACGTTAAAAAAAATATGATCATTACCTATTCTTTCATAAGCCACTGCGTTGGTACACTAACCGCAGAGTATCTTGATATTTTTTGTAATATGAAGCCAAGATGATCGGTCTTACGCTTTAGATGCCAGTAAAGGGACTGTAAAATATTCTCGAAAAAACACCTTTTTGGTAGAATTCTGAATCAGGGTGTCTTTAAAACTGCAAAATTTCGTGAAAGGAAGGCTCTGTAAGAGCTGGTGGAGGTGTGGCGACAGTTCTGGTTTACCCGATCAGACTTGGTTCACAACAGGCCAGGAGGCCTAATTACAGTGGTGAATTACATCACAGAACACCCAGGCTTGAGAAAAATCACATTTTAATGTTTGTGTTCTCACCGGGAATCGAACCCGGAACCTTTCATGTGTAAGTCAAGCGTCTTGACCACTACACCACGGAGGCCGCCACTAATGAACTAACGTTATATGATATCACCATCACCATAGGGAAATATCACACATTACGAATACCGATAAAAATTAATTGTATTTTCAAAATCAATATGGATATTGTAAAGCAATATTTTCAAACATAAATTGAATTTTATTCATAAAAAAAAAATATTGAAAAAGATGTCCCTACAAAAACCCGAAATGTTTGGCCGTGATAATTGTAATGTCTAGATTCGTGAAGACTTTTTAATAAAATTTAAACGGTCACAAACAAGTTTCAATTTTTATTTTATTATTTTTATTTTTTTATTAATAAATTTCATAAAAGGTACCTACATGTTTTTTTTAAATTCTATACCTATCTACTTTTACACATCTAGTAAATGTTATCAATGTGACTCTCCAAAAAAAGAGACTAACCTTTGTGCTTGGAGAGTGACTTACACTGTTGCAGTTTATTTATAAGAGTTTATATCATTTTAAATACGAGTACATCAGAAAAAAAAACATAAGAAATATAAAAAAAAACTTAAAACAATAATATATTTATACTAATTAAAATTTAATGTAGTTTTTACACGTGTTCAAAAAATTTCTTTAGATTTACTTTAAATTTATTTAATGATATATTATTTTTAATAGTTTTTAGTTCATTGGGAAGATAATTATAATTTTTTACACCTTTGAAGACAAAGCTATTTTGACCATGACTTGTGTGGAATTTAGGAATTTTAATAAAATGTTGTTATCTGAGTGACTTATTCATCTCAAATTCTTTTATTTTTTATTTTTTATAAATGTGTATAATATAATTTATTTTATAAAGAGTGCCTACTGTATGAACCTTAAATATTTTATACAGACTTTCCGTATTAAATGTTAAGGGCTTCTTTAGAATTACTTTAATAATTATTTTTGTACTATTTTCTGAGGGTTTAATATTTGACTGAATCGTGGCGTATTAGGGCTGTGGCCAACCCAATGGACCATTTCCACGGGCATCAATAATTATACATTAAAAAATATTTTTAATAGTACTAATAAGTAGAAAATAAATTATTTACTAGACAGTAATTCATAGACCCTTCTTGATTTAAAATCGTAAAAAAAGTGGTATTTCCCTATTAGAAAAAAATATATCGATAGTGACGGACAAATTGACAGCTCTAAATTATAAACATGGATCACAGGATGACGCACAGCCCATTAAGACACGCAACACGCACTGAATATGCTGTATAATTTTTAGGTTAATTTTTTAAATATAAATATTGTATAATTTTTAGGTTTAATTTTTTTTTATAAATCTGGGGTATAAGGAAATTTATGTTTTTAAAAAAAATATATTAAAAAAAAATATTATGCCAAATATGTTAGTATTATAAATGTTTGTAAAAGGCAGATTTGCCGTTTATGTTAATAAAATAAATAAATAAATAAAATAAATACACATAAAATTTATTGCTAAGTCAAATCAATGAATTTGAAATAAATAACTACCCAAATATCATATTATTGAATCCCTGTCTCCTCGGCACAAATCAATACAAAAATCAAAATACAAGTATATTTTTTTCAACGGCTTAAACCTTAACAAAACATAATCAGAAAAACAAAATACGACACACATAAAAACAAAATATAAACAAAATATTTAAATACATACATACATCAAAACCATGCCAAACATAGTTTTGGGGGGACAGACAATGTTTCATAATGTATTTACTTAATATGGCGACAGAATTTATTCTGACGGTATCGTGCGGATAATGTGAAACGTCCCTAAAGCAGATCGGTACTCGTGATATTCCTAAGATGTTATAGTTCATGCCAAGATAACCCCTGACCGCTCTATCGATATTTAATCGAAAACCCTTTGTGCGAACAAAATTTATAATGGGTTCTATAAATAATTTTCTAATGGTGGATATTTTTGTCTTTTTCGTGTCTAAGAATAAATTTAAAACTTTCGGTAGTGATTTTTAATTGATTTTAGTTGGTATTTTGAAATATATAGTTGATATAAATAAATAAAAAATATATACCTATACGAATGTTCCATTTCAAATATTATAGACGTATCTACATAAACAACGCGTACGTTTATAATAAAATCCTTTTTTTTATTGTTTAGACTAATTTTTTTATGCCCTTTATATAAATTTTATTTGTTTACAATAGTACTAATAAATAAATCATTAAGTCGTGATTTGATTTCTATCAGAAACAGGAACGTTTACGCCATTCGTAAGAATATTTCTACGTTTCCAAAAAATCGATAAAATTCCACACATCTTTCACTTTAATTATAAATCGTAAAGATAAATTTCTGTGTATTATTTGTACGTACGTTTATAGCGTCAACTTAAATACTCAACATTTATCATCATATTTTTATCTTATCAAGGAAACAATATAAAAAGAATATGTACAAAAATAAAACCATTTCATCAGATTTCATTTTTTCTCTTTACAAATTAAAAGATGTATTTACTTGAATTCCACCTTGACACTGTAAATAACAAAAATGTGTGAAGTTTATCCCACGCGATTCCCAAATTGATGCGACAAAAGTAATAATATAGTAAAGTTCATAGATAACTCCGTTGAAGTGCCTTTTGATCTATAGAAGAAAAATGTACACAAAATAGGCGATATTTTATATTTGAAGCTCTCGGGGATTATACCGTCATCATAAATAACGGAAAATGCCAACATAAATGTGAAGGATTATCAACAATACATGTGGTAGTCGACATTGTATCATTGTGAGATTATGTAGTTATTTTCACGCTTATTTCCAAATACTGACGGCTAGGAATTTCAGAGTTGTAGAGAACAATGTTTTTGTATTTCAGTACAGAAGACACCGTAAACAGAAATTTTAAAAGCTTCAAATAAAAAACATTCTGCAAAAAGATATCTCTTAATCATTCATTATATATTCCTAATAAGGTAGCTTAATAAGAAAGTACATCATTTTTTAATAGGTTATGTATTTCCAATATAATTATCTCCACTTAATTTCCGTTTTTAAGATTTTGGTGTTATATTTTGATCATGCTCGATAATAAAAACAGAAGTATGATTCTTCCCGAAATACATTGTTCTACCAATTTAAAATGCAAACAAAACAGTAAACGACTAAGTTTGAGAAAATTAAAGTAAACGAAGAGAAAGCGGCTTAAGTTTCTTTAGAAATAAATAGTTAAAAAGTAAGCTAATAACACGAAATGATAGTAGTCCAGTTTTTTGGCAATCTCATTCAATTTACAGGGAAAATTTATACTAAGCATCTTCAAATATGTGTCCAATACGTTTTACACTATCGAACAAACGAAATTTCAAGCAATAACAATTCATCATCATCATCATTCCCTTTCCGGACCTAATGCTGCATAGGGCACTGCACCGATACACCGATCGCAGCGTATCTTGATCATTTTTGTCACATGAAGGTGAGATGATCAGTCTTACGGTTCAGGTGCCATATTATAGTGTGAAAACAATAATTATAACTGCGTATTTAGCTTGTGTAAAACCACTTTTTTTTTCTTTTGTCATAAAAAATACATTTTTAAGCATTCACAAAGGAACAGACATGTTCCAAAACCGGTAGGCATTAATTTTTTTTAGTGGTTTTACACAAAATAAATAAGTAGTTATATTTCTTAACATGGAAAATCACAAAGTTCAGTTCTTCAAATATTAATTTGAATGCTAGAGTTAATTACTTATACATAGATAATACATATAGGGTGGACCGAAGTTGCTTATTCGTTGGCTGGGGCTTCTTGAGAATGGTTATGCGTTTAATGCAATGAAGTTTTTTCGCATCCTCCAAAGAAGGATTGGATTCAGTGTTCTGCTTGTAGAGAGTGGTGCCACGAAAAATGTCACGACAAAAAGGGTTTTATAATGTTTTCATTTGTGCGATTTGTAACCAAAAAACAGTGTAAATTAGTGTTATATTATGTTCATTAGCTATGGATTCTAATACCTATGGGTTTTTTTTTTTCTTCATATATAACTATTTTATTGGGTTTGATCCGAGTAACTCCACTGCTGATCCGAATCACCACATATATATCTGGTGATTCGGATACGTGAAGAGGTTTACAGGTTTCTGTTTATTATTTTTTTTGTGTACTTTACGCGATTATCATAAAAATATATAAAGTAAAAATGTCTAACGTTTAATATTTAGTAAAATGTTTTTTTTTATTATGCATTAGTTCTTATTTTTTTTAAAAGTAACATTAAAAGTGATCCGAATAACCTTGGTCCACCCTATACATTATATTCAAGTGTATACATTGTGTTTTAATTTTGAAACAATACATTTTGACTAAACAAAGAATAGACGGATTTTTCTTTTGATGCTCACGCTATCCAAAATATACAGCAGGGTCACGATAGTCCAAACACCTAAAATGTCTACCCTGTTCGGATGCACGAAGCGTTTTTTTTTTCCGAAGCGGATTTTAAGATATTCTGAAAAGCATTCTTCGAAATAAAACAAAGTTTTTTGATACTAAAAGTATGTTTTAATCATGCGAAATGTTATATTATTAAATAATAACAATGCTCTTAGTTTCATTTTTTAAAAGAATACAAATAGAGTGCTTTAACGGGTGTTATTTAGCGACATAGAAAATGCTTTATCCCATAATGCACGAAAAACATTTTTTCTGGAATCGAGCTATCGACTTTATCCGCCCATTCCAAGTAAGTATTCGAGGCAGACAATGTGGAATCTTCGCAACTGGTTCCGATGCCTCAAATTCTTTTTCGTTTTCGCTGTCGTGCTCGTATCTTCCTTTTTCTAACTATGTCTTATCAGTTAAAGGCTCCAGACAATCAATATCAGCATCGTTTATCGAGAAATTGTTGATCTCTACTTCTGAAAAGCCTCTGTTTCGAAAAGCCTAAGTGATAAGTCATCTTCAGGGTCGAAATCTTCCGCGTCTTGGCCGGAAATGTCATCTGATTCAAATAAAAGGGCCACAGAAGTAGAGGGGTCGTTCAGATTAGCTGGGGTTCGGACTATATAGGCCCCGCTATACATAAAAAATACATTTTTTAAAACTAAAACGGCAGTTTCTTTTTTAATGTTTATGAAGAAAATGATTGCTAGTGTTATTGATACTCACATTTTGTGTTTAAAAATCATATTTGGTCCATCCATAAAGGGTAATAAATGTAGGAAAAAAAACATATTTTAAAAAAATACTATGAAATAATTTCATCATCATCATTCTCTTCCGCACCTAATGGTGCATAGAACGCTGCATTGGTACACCAATTGCAGCGTATCTTGGTAAAAAAATTGTTACATGAAGGTGAGATGATCAGTCTTACGTTTCAGGTACTAGTTCAGGTACTATGAAATATTCTACTGTAAAAATACCCCATTTAAATCAATATTTCTTATTAACCTTGTCGGGAATCGAACCCGAGAGCTCTTGCATGGCAGGCAAACACGCTGACCACTACGCAAGGAGGCCGACAAAAAATAATTTAGTGCGAAAAATTAATTTAGTTTAGAAATTTAAAAAAAAATATATTTGTGCGTGTCTCCACGGGGATAAAAAGTGTAGTTTTGTGTGTAAAATAGTATCAGAACCCCGGACGTGTGTTTTAGTCTCAATGGCTACTCTGAGAGAAAAGGGGAAGGGAGAGGGGATACGTCGGCCTGGCAGTGCAGTTGTTGGCGCATTCGCCCACCATGCTCGAGGTCCTGGGTTCGATTTCTGGTGGGGTCGACGTGAAATAATAGTTAAAAAGGTGGTTGACTGGTGCAATATATCACTACCCCTGAACTGATTACCCGAAGCGTAAGACGACCACCTTATCTTTATGCAACAGATGTTCGAGTTTAGTGCGAATAGGGGGGTATGATGATGATGATATTCTCTGTTGGAACATCGATTTCGATAAATTCCTAAAGGTTTAGTTTGTCTACAAACATTTGGATTATTGTTGATGTAATTGTTTATTTCTCAGTGTAACTTATATTTAGAATAATTGGACTTATTTCCAGACCGTCACCCTTTAAGCCCTTAAAATGTTCGCGATATAAAACTTCCTTTGTGAACTTTTGAGAACAAATTGTTTACGGTTGTTCTTCTCCAATACCCTCTTTTATGTAAAATTGATATAATTTAGACTGAGTGAGTTGAGTTGGAAAAGTAGAACTTTACTGAACTATAACGTACCGAAAGATATTATAATGAAAGATGATTTTGAAGAAAGTTTGTAAGAGGGAAGCCATTATAGCAAATTTGTGGCGTCATAACAATCAGTCGATTGTTAGTGACAGATATGTTTTTGTGTTTACTTTATATAAAGTTATTCAGTTTATGGCGGGCTAGAAGTAATTTTAAAGTAATACATTTAGTAAGTTAATAGATAAAAAGCAAGCGACAACGAGTAACGTTTCCAATTCGGGTTATCAGAAAAGTTGAAAAATATAATACGAATTGTTAATGTATTAATTATTTAACAAAAAAAATACACAAAACATCACTGGACTATTTACCTTTCCAACTAAAAGGCTTCATTGCGGAGGTTGTAAAAATTACAGAAATATTAGTTAACCCTCCTAATCTTAGTGTTTAGTCTAACATAAATCGGTATTCAGATGGCAGAAGGGACCATCTGTAATTTTCAAAAATGTTCAGGAGAGCTGAAATACGTCTAAATTTCAAGACTTTAATCCACAAACTAAAATATTTCAGTGTTGCTTTTCAATAATAAATTACCATTCTAAATGACGCTGATTTAAAAAAAATAATTCTGCGTTTATTTTTTTTTTTTTTTTTTTTAATTTATTTGGAAGTTCAACAAGAATACATACAATACATACATTTTTCAAGTGAGCATAACTAACGTTCTTTACATATATTCTCAATTACAGAACTTCAACATCTTTCATAAATTATATAAAATAAGAGTGTAAATTCAATTTAAGTAATGGTAAAGATTAAGTTTAGTGAAATGTAAAAATAAAGAAAGATTTTTTTTTTTTTAAAGAAAAGAAAAGAGAAATTAAAAACATATAAGATATAATAAAAAAAGACTAAAATTAATTTACATACACAAAACTAAGGATTAGGCATTTGATCTAAGATACATAGTAATGTTTTTTTTATAACTATTTGCTCTATCATGATAAATGTCAATGTTAACTTTTTTTTCCATTTTGTTATAGAGTCTTAACATACTTGCAAGAGGGTTAAAATGTGCCATATTGTTTGTAAAAATTGGAAGGTAAAATGTATTAGGTGATCTAAGGCGCCTACGGGGAACGTACAATGACACACTTTGAACACAAAACACTGAATCAACATTATTGTGAATTATATTATACAAGTACATCATATCTATAATTTGTCTCCTAGTTTCTAACTTTTCAATTTTAAAATACTCCAAGCGCTCTTCATAACATTGAAGTATTCTGCCCATGTTACACTTAAATGACAAAGAACGAAGAAATTTTTTCTGTACAGTTTCAATTATATTTTTATAAATCACATAATGAGGTGACCAAACAATACTTCCAAATTCCAACTTACTACGTACAAGAGAATTATACAAACAAATTATTGATGCTGCATTTCTAAATGGCTTGGATATTCTGTGTATGAAGCCCAGCATTTGTAAAGATTTCTCTTTAACAATATTGAAATGATTGGAAAAAGTTAAACGTGAGTCAAATGTGATTCCAAGATCTCGGATTGTGCTTACTGAGTTGAGGTCAATATTATTAATGCTATAAGTAAAACAGTTTTGAGTTCTTTTTCTTGTAAACGTTATTTGATAGCATTTTTTAACATTAAGGTGCATATCATTCAGTTTACACCATTCACTTAAGGAATCAAGATCTTTTTGAAGCATTGCGTGATCATCTGTTGATTCAATTTTACGAAATATTTTCAAGTCATCAGCATAGAAAAGATAATTACACTCTAAGAGGGAGCCGTTTATTTACTGAAATATTAATTAAAACTTTTGAAAACTAAAACATAGACAAAAATACAGATGGTCCTTTCTGCCATCTGACTACCGAAATATATACGAAAATTAAGATTTATTTACTTACGTACCTACCGAAAATAAAAAGCGGCGAGTTTATTATTTATTTAGTGGTATCCCTAAGTATGTCTCTATTTTTTTCTGTTTATATAGGTAGCCGGTATTACGCAGAAAAGATCGACGACTTGCTTTTGGATGGTTTGTTTGTTTTGGAGCGAATTCCTGTCGTCCTCCTTAATTATATTTAAGTCAAGTTTGAAACATATTTCACAAAAATTAAACTCATGTGATTGAATAAACATACATACATATATTTGAAGATAATATACCACATGTTTAATGGATTGGGTAGATTTATAGTAATTTAGAGAGCCCGTATTCATTAAAAAAGTATAAATAGTATGAAAATACAATAATTTATTTAAGTACACAGAATAAGAAATATTTTTCATATCCACAGGAATCAATTGAGGTATAAAACTATTAAATATCATAAAAGCATGAGCGAATTATTTAGCAAAAATTGTATCAATCTCTCTTAGTGTCCTTGTGTACGTATCTTATGAAATCTACACAAACAAGATTAAAATATCCTGGATTCAAGTAAAATATTGATTTATTATATAAATAAAAGATGAGTGATACTTTAATCCACAAATTTGGAATATCCAGTGACCGGTTTCATAGCTTTGTAATATATTTTTACCATAGTAATATATATTTACTAATGACTTTTTACCCTTTGTTTTTCAGAAATCATAATTAACAAAAATCACACTCACAAAGGATGGGACACTAAAAATAAAATAAAATACATTAAACTAGCATTATAACAACTCATTAGTTAACCCGGAAAAAAAATGATAATGATCCTTAATGATGTAATAACTTATATTTACATATAAGTTATTAATTTAAAAAATACTTTGTGTACTTTCACTTATTTATTTTGACCAATTGGCGCTTTCACCCTCTAATGGGCATCTTCAGACTCCAAGTATTTTTTAATTTAATAACTTATATGTAAATATAAGTTATTACATCATTACAATGGAATTCCATCAAGAATTGTCAATAAATAATTTAAATGAAATAATGATCCTTAAGATAAAAATAACTTTATTTAATTTACTTTCATATAACTTTGAATTATCTATCCTTACTTCTGTTTTGTATAAATACATTGAACTCCTTAATAAAGATACCAGTTTCGAAGATGTCGCGAAAGCGATGAAACCGGTCACTGGATATTCCAAATTTGTGGATTAAAGTATCACTCGTCTTTTATATATATAATAAATTACAATTAACTTCCATCAAGAATTTTCACTTACAAACTTAAATGTTTTGAAATATTTATTTATGTTAGTTGCTAATTTAACGATACTAACAAATTGGTTTGATAAAAACTTTTAAACTGTTTTATTTCACAGGATTGTAAAACGTGCGATTATTTTCCATTTGTATCCACAGATTTGTACCAAAGATGTAAGATACTACGACATAATCACGCATACTTACCCTATTGAGGGATGGTTAAAGTAATTTGTGTGTTATGGTGGTTTTTGCTTCCTTCGGAGGGCACGCGATACCTATCCGCGAATTAATCAAGATCATCTCTTGATTTGCCGTATAAATTCGCGGCACGCGATATTTGTATCCTGAGAATTATTACAGAAATAAAACAGTGTCAGCAACAATCTCACGTCGGCTTTCCCGAGTGATCCACAACCGAGAGATACTTGATCATTCGCAGAGCATTAAAGTGATGTTTACAAATACTTATTCAAATCAAAGAACTGTTGAAAATAGTGTTAAGAGAACCGGACGTAACAAAGTTAATAAAATAATTAGTCATTTACTTCGACGAAAACATCTACAACGAAATGAACGATGTTGGATAACATCTTAAGAATTTCCGAGGTGATAAATCTTTATTTTCTCAGTTTGAATCAGTATCGACAGGTTGAACAAAAGAACACTGTGAACCGATTTTACATCAATAATACCTTTACCTTATTTGGTTCGAGAAATCAATATGATAAAACAACGGCAGTTAGGATTTAATAAACACAAGATTGTGTGTAGGTTGACTTAACTGTTTTTTTCTGAACACTGCTGTACATTTTAGATTAATTTATTAGATATGGCGACAGGAAAGCTTTCGTGTACTTATAAATTATAAGAGGCAAAATATTATTTTTCAATAATCTAAACTCTTCAAATCCAAAGCCGGTTATTCCAGAAACATGTTTACAAAAGCGACGTGGGAAATATAGCAAAACCTTTTTGAAACCTTTCACAAAAAATGAATGAATATTTTTATACATCTTGCGAACTTATAAGACGGCTTTTTAAACGAAATAAAAATTGAAAATACATAAACATTTCTTATTTGGAAAGATGTATATATAGATACAAATAGGTCATGTAAAGGCACATTATGTATAAATGCGGATTTTTACGCATGTATAACCAGGAAATGTGGGTAAAAAATATTTCACACTAAGCTCTCTCGATTCGTATTAAATACAGGTAGACATGAAATATTAAATACCAATTGGATATAATATTTATACTCGAAAGCCATTTGCTGAGTAAATTTCTGATTTCAGCTAGTAAATTGGGTAAAATGTGTACATTTAGTACTTATGCATGCGAAATTTACATTGTATACTTGAAATTGTTTTTAAATGCAATTTCATTTCGAAGACAGGATTTAATAGTTTTGTAAGAAAACTATATGATATTATTACTATTACGATTTTTAAGAACAATATATAATAATAATCATTTTGATTCATAAAGCAAGCAGGGGGTTGTAATTTGATTTATTTATTTAATTAATCACAACAAAATACATACATCGATAAATTACAAAAACACAGCTTATAGTGAAAAAATTGGTTTCTCTTTAAACTCTCGTAACTTAACGGGTTGTAAGAAAAATTCTTTAAATTAAGATACAAAAGATGAACTTATACTGACTCTAGTTAAATGGGTAACGATATTATAATATATAAAATAGATGGATGTAAGTGTAGAAAAGGGCTGCCAAGGTGTAGTTTTTTGGCTTTATTTAACCCTCCCTCCCCGGTGATGTGTAGCTAGTACACATTGCGTCTAATAACTATAATATCTTTATAAATATAATAAATATTGAGTTTAGATTTTCAGTATTCCTCCATTACCCATTTACGTATCGACTGAAATAATTTGTTATTAAATAATAAGTACTTATTAGGCACAAAAAAGCATTTTATCGGAAATCGGGGATAAATTACAAATATCATAAAAAGTATACCAATAACACTTGGCATTACATGTCTACTACAAACATGTCCAGTCACGTTGTTCAGTACTAGATACTTAGTAGCTCTCGGGAAGTTAGCGTAGGTGCACGTTTCGCCCAAGTCGTAAGCGATACCCAATGGTTTTTTCATGTTTTTAGCAGTAAGATTTGAAATATAATCATCTTTGAATTAAATTATGGTTAATTAAAGCCATTTCCGATATATACTCCATTTTTCCCTTTTTAAATCTCTTAAATGTGTAGTGAATACACAGCACCGTAACGCGCGGGTGTTTTTAGGACAGTAAGGGAAAAGTTAACCCGCCCGTTCCTGTGACGTAACCGGCATTGCAAATAAGAAATAAATATTACCACGATTTAAAAAAAAACATTAAATAAACCTTGACACATAAGAAAAAATATATATCGCATATTCATATACATTAGATAATTTTTAATTAAATATTTTGTCCATCAGGATCTCCGAAAATGACAAAATATCGAGTACCCTGAGACAAGTATAAATATGTAACAATAATTTGAGAGAAAGAGATGTAATCTAATAAGATCACTAAGCAAGTAACGCGTATAATTTCAATGAGATGAAAAAAGACTGATTATCAGGCGATTATTTCCCAAACTTAGGTTACTTAAGGTTAACCTAAGGTAACCTCAGGTTACCCCACTTGACTTGAGGTAGCTTTTACACACAGCGTGTTAAAGATAGTAAGTTGTCGGCTTAGCAGTTTTGACCTGTAATCCGGAAATGTATGTTTATATGTTTTTTTAAACTGCTTTTGTAAACAAATAAATACATAAATAATAATAAACCATAAATATATTTCGCTGAAATAAATGCTAGATTTGGATCTAATGCCTCTTTATTAACCTTACGCTGCCCAATGTAGACGATCTGCTACATATCGTTTATCGGAATATAAAAGTGATTTTAAACATGTTTATCACTTAACAACCAATGTATACTGTATACATACTAGCATTTATAATTTATTTCAGAAATTGCCACCAGGGTAAAATTGGTCGATAAAATTTAAAATAAAAAATCAGTTGCACGTGTTCTGACAAAAGTTTAATTTAGCAAATGTTTAAATGGTGATTTAATTGTATTTTTTTTAAAGATTTAAAATTTAAGCGTTTCCGCAATATTAATTGTTAGATAAAAAGAAATTTATACACAAACATTATTTGTAAATTTTATTATTTTCTTGTATTTTCAAACCCTTTATGTCCGATGTAACACATTGTCTACACACCTAAAATATGAAAATAATGGTGAAAAAAAACACATTCTTCTCAGTATCTCCATAAAAAACATACATAATTTATATTTTTAGTTAGAATTAGAACAATTGAAAAGTGAAGGATTGATTGAGTGTAATGCCCGTATTCAGAAACAAAACTCAGGGTGAGGAAAGTACATTAGAATGTTCTGAAGTAAATAAATTAAAATTAATAGTAGATCATTGTTACAATATTTTAAGTTTGCCCAAATGTTTGTAGACAAAAGACTGGCTTTTGCCCCCTAGGGAGTCATTAAGATTAACAAATTACAACAGGAATGGAGGCATTTACAGGGCTTATGACCTGTCATTGGCTGGTTTAAGTGGCCACTTTACACACTGTGTAACATTTACCATTTTGCCTATGTTTGACATAAATACTTCTTCAACTATTTCATTTGTTGATTTTAGTGAAGTTAAAAGAACTGAAACCTTTATTGTTGTGAAGAGATTCATCTGATCGAACTATTATTTTACATACTAGGCAACACTTGAAAACAATTTTTGAAAAAGTGTAAAGTGGCCACCTAATCCGGCC
The DNA here is from genome assembly GCF_059751315.1 of Micrasema longulum. NCBI lineage: Eukaryota > Metazoa > Arthropoda > Insecta > Trichoptera > Brachycentridae > Micrasema > Micrasema longulum. The sequence goes on from NW_028277544.1 coordinate 247,070, forward strand.
AATGACAGGTCATATGCCCTGTAAATGCCCAGACTTTCATACTCCCCTAAAATATTCTCCGTTCCTGTTGTAATATTTTACATAATTGTGATTTTGCCAATAAAAATCATCATAACAAAATATCTTCGGCCTTCGAACTACAGGTCATGACATGGATAGATATGGATAGATATAGATAGATATGGATAGATATGGATAGATATGGATAGATATGGATAGACACGGATAGGTGGATAGAGAAGACAAATTCCATCGCATTATAAAATTATGTATGTTGCCTTTACAGCATACATACAGTTTGCTTCCAAAAGGTGTATCGTTTTATCTCGCCACATTCAACTTGGTTTGTTTAGTACAGACAGAGATTTGTAGATGGCTACGAACGTAGCTATTACCTATAGAGGCCAATAGGGCTAGAGTGTGTAGAATATATCCCATACTTGGTAGGTTCTCCGTCACACGGTGATCAATAAACTGGATCTAGAATACCAAACGTAAAAAATAGTTAACATTTTAAGCTTGCCTACTTAACACGGCATTAGGGTTCGACTTCCTGGACATTTCGTGTATGTTCACGTTAGAACTGCGATATATGGATCTGACTTGAAAGGAAGCGCAAGAGTTGCCAGCCAGCAGAGGCAGTGATATGGAATATTTGTGTTTTGTTTTTAATTAATCTTTTATAAACATTTTTGACGAATTTCGTACACGTCTGTCGTATTGCAAAATCTAGACAAGATCTGGACTTTTTCGGGTTAGATGAGCGACGATTTAAAAGAGCACTAAATAAATAATCCAAATCTTGTATTGATGTCGTTTTTTATTTTGTCTTTGTTACTTGTAATTTAGACTAAATTTAAAATACATCTGGTTTTTCTTTATAAATGGACAATGATTCGTTAATCGATAATAAATGAATATTTACTAACAAGCATTATTATCTATTATAAAAGACTGATGACATACGATGTCATAATAATTGTGTTATGCTGTCTTTATATACGTCATACGTTATTTTTAAATAAATGTTTACAAACATAATCTATTTATACATAATAAACATAAATACTACTTTATTAACACCGTGTAAGCACTGGCAAAACCAAGAGAATCGTCAAGTAAAAAGAAACCAGAACCCTTATTCCGTAACTACTTTGTTTCATATATTCTTTCGTATGGTACATAGCGGGAACGAGAGCGAACTACGATTTTGATTGCGTTAAAGTGAGATGGATATTTATATGAAACGAACAAATTTACGAACTTAAATTATAATAAAATAAGGGCTCAGATTTACATTGTCTAATGCCATAACGAATCAATATAGATATAATTAAGATTGAATAGGGTAATTAAGGTTTAATTTAATTTGATAGGTCAAATCACTTATATAAAAAATCAGTAGTAGCTTTATTTATTTCGCTTAAAAAACCAAAGAATCATTGGTTCGAAAGGGCTGCCTTACAAACAAGAAACTTTTACCGTTGGTCAGGTGCGATTTGGGCATTGTTGTATGATATCCCATCTAGCAAGAATAAAGGTATTTACTGCACTATAAATGGTAGATAGTCTTCCTTTTTCAGGAAGTAATAGGCAAATCCAATTAAATTCTCCTATACTCCTTAAATTTTTATCAGAATTCCCTAAAATTTACCGTATTCTTCTGTGATATCCATTCTACAAAAACATGACTTTGGCAAAACACCAAAAAGCTGATACACCACTCACTTAAAAAAATATTCAGACTTTTGTCAATCATTTTTTTTGTCAGAGATCACTGTGCGCTATACCTAGGATAGTACAGAAGAAAGACCGCACGGAAAGCTCACGACGCGGGCGAGTCGTGCGGTATCGCGAGGCGATAAGACCGTGGATGGAAAATATACACAAACTTGTATTGTAGATAGGTACACTAGATACAAAATATATGTTTTATGTCCTGTAAGTTAGACGAACAATGTATCAACTTCTGATAAAATTTATCAGATGTAGTTGGAGAAGTTTATTTAATCATGAATCCCTGATTCATAGCAAATTTTCAGTACATTATTTTTCTTGGCGAATAAGATGCTTCTTGCGTGTCAATAAATGAGAAAATGTATGTTATGTTGGTAAATTGAAAAAAAGTTTTTTACCGGCGGCCTCCGTGGTGTAATGGCTAAGACGCAAGTAATTCTGTAATTCACTATTGTAATTGGGCTTCCTGGCTTTATGTAAGGAAATTTTTAATTTTTTTTTTTGTTTGAAAAATATGTGAATACTATGTATATTTTTTTTAGAATAAATAAACTTAAAAAAAACTCACAAAAAGTAGACATTTGATAAAATAAGGTCATTTTCCCTAGGCACTTACAATCATCATGGGAAAACCATTAAATCTCTGAGATTTTCTACTATAGCACCGTGTACATAATATTATATGAACAATAGTGTCCTTTTCATTGTATATATTAACATAAGAAATAAAAACACGAGATTTATATTAGTAAAATAACGAAATGCGTATAATGCCGCAGGCCGCTGAGTGATGTGTATATTAGCCTTTATCCCCCTACGTCATCTGTGGCGAGATATTCCATTTTTTTAAAACGTCACTACCCTAATACGCCTGATATGGTTTGTCACCAGGATTAACCGTGTCATATTTTTCAGCGTTTTGAAAACGCCTTATGAGTTTGTATTGTTAGGTTTTTTCATCCGACCCTTTGTAAAGTATTTGTTTTATAATTAATTCTTCAAGAATTTTTTTAAAAACAAATAGTTAGGCTTCAAAGCTACACAAGCTTCATTATCGGGGTATAATAAACTAATACATTATTGACATACGCGGGGGTAATGCATATATCAAGAACTGCACACTTTTTTTTTTTAGTAAATCTTTGTTTTTAATTTTGTATAAAATCGTAAGATTCAATATGTCCATGTACTTGTAATTTTCTCAAACTGAACGGTTTAGGTAGGTAGGAAGAAATTGCCTTAAGGCAATATTCCCGCCCTTATATGTATATAAATTGTATATGTATATAAAGTGTTTAATAAACAAATACTTTTAATAAATGTTATTAAATATTTGTACATAACCCATTACCAACTTTTCTATGTCTACCGGTTTCGAGACGACGACGGTTTCGATTTCGGACGATTTCGTGACTATAAAATCGTAAGATTCAATATGTCCATGTACTTGTAATTTTCTCTAACTGAACGGTTTAGGTAGGTAGGAAGAAATTGCCTTAAGGCAATATGCCCGCCCTTATATGTATATAAATTGTATACGTATATAAAGTGTTTAATAAATAAATACTCTTAATAAATGTTATTGAATATTTGTATATAACCACTTACCGACTTTTCTATGTCTACCGGTTTCGAGACGACGACGGTTTCGATTTCAAACGATTTCATGACGAAGAGACGGGCACGTCTCGAAACCGGTAGATATATAAAAGTCGGTAAGTGGTTATACACAAATATTTAATAACATTTATCAAAATGTTTGACCACAAAGTTAATGCTTTGAATATTAAAAATACTCTTAAATTTGTGTTGACCTCTTAAAATAATAATTGAAAAGAAAAAAAAACGATTTAGTGAAAACACAATCATAATCTATTATTACTTCCTATGATGAGCGTCGAAGATGAAAGTACTGGTTTAACGGCTTTATTATTATAACACTGTGTTAATTTATGCTTATGTGTCTGGGAGGATAAAAAATACAGTTCTGAGTGGGAAATAGAACCATTATCCTGGACGAGCATTATCAATTCACTTCCACTCTACTATCTACACTCTAGTCTACTCTGAGGTAAAATTTCTCAAAAGGAAATCGATTGAAGACAAGTTCGCCTCGTGGTTTAGTAGTTGCCGAGTTTGTCAACAATGCCTGAGGTCGAGCGTTCGATTCGTGACAGGGTCAACGTAAAATATTTGTTTTAAAGATGGTTCACTAAAATATTTCACTGTCTCTGGACTGAAGCGTAAGATTAATCCTTCCCTTCATGTAACAGATGATTGAAAAACGCAACATTTGGTGTACAAATACAGTGCCCTGTTCACCACTGGACATGTAAATAATGTGTTATCATAAAATTAGAATAATGTGACACTTTGGAACGTGCCTGTGGACTAGTGAGTGGTCTACGAAAACACCCATAAAAACGTGAACAGAAACTTTTTTCTGTTCACGTTTCTTTCTTTAAAGAAACACTACATAATACATATATATAAATAATTATAACAACTAAATAATCTTCAGTTAAATATAGGTAAATGTCAAATTATAACCTTCTGTAGATGTAAAAACTCCATTAAATTTATATATTCTTTAAATTGTATCGATTTAATAAGAATGTCTCAAATAAAAGATCTGGGTATTTTGCTTGATGAGAAACTACAGTTTACTTTTTATTTCAATCAGATAGCTAATGATTGAATGAAGATGCTTGGATTTATTTTGAGAGTAGCGTCAAATTTCAAAAATGCATTTACTGTGAAACATTTGTACTGCTCATTAGTAAGGAGTAGACTTGAATGTAACTCTTCGGTTCGGTCTCCCTACTATGAAATTCATTATCATGCTATCGAAAGGGTACAAAATAAATTCTTGCGTTTTTATAAATTATAATTTGAAAATACCTGTAGAATCCTTAATTTATGTTTTTCTTAGAAATGAAATGAGATCACTTGAATTGTCTGATCGTAGAGTTATAGCTGATTTGTTATTCTTATTTAAAATAATGAAATAGGTCATTGACAGCCTTGCTCTGCTTGAACTAATTCAAATTCAAATACCTGGTAGGTGCACTAGAAGTAAGGAATTATTTTTTTGCAACAATTCACGGACCAACTTCAAAATGCACTCACCTATACCAAGGATACTTAGGTATGGAAATGAATTAGAACAAATATTCGATATTTTCAATACAAATTCTGTTCATGAATTAAAACGAATTATCACTCGTTATTTTTTAGAAAAGTAATGGATTTATTTTAAAATATATTATTAAATTTGACTTTGTTTCCTGGAATACGTGATTTTTTATTTTTTTATTTTAACATGTTAGTCATAATTTAAATTGTACATTGGTGGATTTATTGCCAAATAGCAACTTCTTCCAACTAACTAATGATGATGATTTTACTAAATAAAGGTATTATTTAGTTAATTTAAGTTTTTTTTATTTTATTGCTCAAATTTTTTTTTAACTACTTATGTTGTATTTTTTAAAATTATTATTATTATCTCGTTATGCTCAACTTTATTGTGTTTTAATTATATTTAGAACATAAGATTTTCTTATGGTTATTGTTATCTTTTATTTAGAGATGTTATGTTTCTTTTTTACTTTTTTGTTTTTTGTATTATATACTCACTATTTTTTTTTGTTTTAATTATTCTATTATTTCATACTATGAACTACATGATTATTGTGCACTGCCGTGATTATTTTTGTTAATTTATATTTTTTTATAAAAGGTTCTTTGAACCGTTGATGTATAAATAAATAAATAAAACTTAAGCAAACAAACATTTACACTAATCATAATTATTAATATTTTATATTTAAATAAAAGTAACTTTCATGATTTTCATTATTAAAGTTTTAAAGCATCATAATATCCTCTTTTCAATTATAACTTTTAGGCACAAGGCGTCGTTAATCAAAAGTGAGGCATAGCAAAACAATCGTAAACTTAATTGAGTTTATTCCAAAGTCAATATTTACTTCAATTTCAATACTCGGATCAAAGTAAATTGGTCAGTAAATAAGGTTTAATTCTTACAAATTATTTCGGTTAGCTCAAACAAACTTAAACAATATAAAACTCTGTTAAAAATTAAACATCATCATCATCATTTCCGAGGCCGCACTCAGTGGTGCATAGGGCACTGCATTGCCATTCCGATCGCGGCGTATCTGGATAAATTTTGTTACTTAGGAAATGAGGTGATCTGCCTTACGCTGCAGATACAAGTTCAGAAACAATTTAGCCATTTTCAGAAAGAGTGTACAATTTTGTCTAAGCGAAGAGACTATTGCCGAAGTTTACTGCAAGATATTGCATAGATTTATATACTATTAAGCGTGTTGTCCAGATATTTATTGAAATACATGATTAAGTTTTTTTTTTTTTTGCTATTATTTGATAATGTACTCGTACATGCTTCCACTCTCCATTATGTTTTATCCCAACTTAACTCTTGGCCTCATAGAGTTTGGGATACGTTATTATTATTTTTATTGAAATATATATGAATTGGTATGGATAAAAAAATAAAATATTGCAGTGTAAAACTACATTAAAAAAATATATTTTACGTCCACCCTGCCAGGAATCGAACCCAAGACCCCAGGAATGGTAGGTAAATGCGACACAACACAACACAACAATGCGGATATATTTCCACTCGATTTCGTTTTTCAGGATTTTTCATAAGAGTAGCAGCCATCGAGTCGAAAAAACTAATAAAAAATAAATATAAACAAACTATTATTTCAATTAAAAATCATTATGTACCTAATCCCTTTTTACGCCATGGGAAAAATCTACAAGGCATAATAAAATAATATAGGGTGCATTGATATTTATTTATTTAATACCAGGCAAATGCAATAACCAGTACACCATGAGGCCAACTGATATACACTCGATTTCCCCTTGCAAGATTTTTACCTTAAATTATGACATAAAAAATCATAAAACCTAAAATACATCAACAATATTTAAGTATTTCCAAATGTTTGTAGACATGCTGGATTTTCTCCTTTTTCAGGCTATAAGCCCTAATTTGTTGCAACACAGAGGGAAAACATTTTTGAGAAAAATTCCATTCTCAAAAATGTTTTCCCTCTGTGTTGCAACAAATTTTGACCTAAAATACATTTATAGTAATAGGTTACAAATGATGAAATCAGGCTAATCTGAGTCAGGTTTAATTTAATAAGGTAAAGAATGGATCTCTGAAATGGTTTGATCATATAAAACGAATGGATGACGAAATAATGGTAAAACAGGTATATATGGCAAGAATGAACGGTAACGTGGGATCAAGGGAGACGTGGCATAATCAGATACACCAAAATCTCAAGTCTGGCATAGCTTCAAATTTATCCTACTTAAATTCAAAAGGGTCACAAACCGAAAACCCTAAAATTTCGTTTTATTGCAAAAATGAGATTTAAATCTGTTGTATTTTTCTATAAGAAAAAGACTCCAGTGGATTTCGCATTATAAATGACCCAAATCGTACAACAATCCTTTTGGCATTTCGCGTTTTGGTGGTTAACTTCAGAGTAAAACCGTCATCTTATGCAAAGGGCACTTATGAGATGTTTTATGTTTCTGGGTGATAGTTAGCACAAAACTCTATAAATGGACAGCTTTAAAAAACGCATCTCATGATATTAAAAACATAAATATATAAAGTAAGAATATAAAAAAGCAAAAACTCGCGTTCAAAACTTTGATTAGCTCCACAAAAAAAAAAAAATTGATTTGTGGCCCTTTTGAATGTATGATCGGTTAGAACATTTTCAAGAGTTGATTTATGAGTCTAATCCTTTTCTAAAATCTCGTGTTAACGCGGCTTAAACTAGAATTTCAAGTTGTGGGTCGTCAATGTTCAAGTTGATAGCGACTGGTGGATGGGTGGGTGGGGGGTTACGGGAGTGTGTGAATGGAGACTGGGAATTCCCGTTAAGGGAGGGAACGGAAGAAAAACCTAAAAGCTGAAATAAACCGTACGCGACATTACGCCGTAACGTGGAAAATTTATTTCCTTTGACGTATGGGCTTTGATCATGGTTCATTAATTGTATCCTTTTAATTGCTTTCAGGCAGATTTCGGATTGAAAACAGAGATAATAATTACATTAAAGCATTACACGTGTCGGCTGAAACGTTTACATACATCTGGGATTTGACAAACAACGTTATAGGTTTAAATTATTTATTGACAATTCTTGGTGGAATTCCATTGTAATGATGTTATAACGTTATAGGTTTTCAAGTTTTTTTTTAAATAAATTATTCTTAAATGATTGTAAAATTAATATACAATAATTTATCAGAAAGAGTAAGGAAGTGAATGCCGACTCAAAAATATTTTAATATTCAAAATAAATAAAAAACACCTTGCCCTACCCTCTCCGCCCAACCCTAGACGTACCTATGTAAGTAGGCACTATTTTATACAATTATTTTATGGGTTTAGTTTGTATTTACAAATGATGATGGGTAATTTTGAATACCCGAAACTTGTCTATTAAACTCGTATGTGGCGTAAAATAGAAAGTGCTTTATTTATTTTATATTTGAAATATTGGGGTCAAGAATAAGAACTCGAATATTTTGTATGTAATTGAAAAAATCTAATCTAAAATAACTAATTAGACTTTTTTTATATACGCCTCCACTCGTTTACGAGTGATTTTGGCTCTTAGAAACAAGAATAAGAAATTTAAAGAATATACGCTTCAGTGAACGTCAAAAAAAAAACCATACCCACATAAAATTATAAGTGAGGTAGTTAAATTCAGTATGAAAGAGTTATGTGACAATACAATTTTATTACCGTCTAAATTAAACGTAAACATAACATGAAATTTTGGGCCAAAAGTAAAAAGAGGGACATTCAATTAGACTTATTATTTAAATTGGCAAATAATATTAAACAAATTCAAATATTTTTATAATTTGTCCTTAAGTATTTAGTCAGAAGTAAATAAGTATCCAAATCATTCTGGGCGAGTTAAAAATTTACATTAAGAGGGAACGTATTATATTCTTCCTAATTAAGCTTAAAAATAATAAAAATATTTTCATAAGAAAAAGTTATTTTGTGGTACAAACGAGCAACCTTGTTAGCTGAAAGCTGCAAAACCTAGTTTTCATGGAAATTTTAACAAAAACACTACTGTTTACGGAATTCCAGTATTACGTCAATGTCATAAAGACGGGTTAGAGATGCGGGGGCGTTCAGCGGGACAATCTAGGGACCAACTTTACAAACCAGGATACTGAAAGAGTCTTGAGGGAAAAGAGCTTTAAATCTGACAAGAAAACAACAAGAAATGAAGGATCGTGTCTACAAGACAAGCAGAATTTTTAGCGAAATTTACATGGGCAACACAAGCCGAGGAAATTGAATTTGAAACGGGTTGTGGTCCCGTGGCTAGTCGTCGCTTCAGTACGTTTTTGTCCAACAGACCAAAATACAAATCTGCAGAAATAAACCTTTAAAGTTATTTAACGAAATATGAATATATAATGACCACAACTTACAACAAAATTCGTTAAAAAACCCCTTAATTTTCATTTACATTTTATAAATAAAGGCTTTCTCAAAACTTGTGTACACTTAACTCACTTTCGTCCTAAATGGTATGTTGGACAAAAACGAACTAAAGCGACGTAGTGTCGCGGACTTCTGGATTGGAGGTCCGAGGTTAGAACCCCCTTCTTGTTTCTTCACAACTTGATTCCTATTATGTTATAGTTATTTATTAAAAATCTTTTATAATAACCCCCTATACTGAAATACATGGATAAATCATAAAAACGAAAATTATTATTTTCGCAGAAAAAATATAATAGTAATGATTGCCCGTGATAGGTATTATTTTCACAAAAAAAAACACAAAAATGAAATGATATCGAAATGCAATTTTTGTACCTATATATATATATATATATATATATAGATTTTATTTTATTTTCTATTCTTCTATTATATAAAATAATTGATATACAAAAGTAATTTAAGAGTCCTCCTCACAACCTGTTCTTAGGGGTCTTCTAATTTTCTTCAGCCAGATTTTGTATCTCTTGGCTTTTTAGAAGTATATATATATACTTCTCTTATTTTAAAACAATTTAATGATTATGTGCACATATTAATTTTAGATAAATAAAATGTTTCAGCGTATTTATTGTATCAAACAGCTATGTTAAAATATGCTTACAATCTTTTTTATGCGTGCGGTGTATATCAATAAAAAAATAAATTCTTGATGTGACGAATTTTATCTATCCGCACATTTTGTAAAAGTGATCAGATTGTTAAGTATTTTCGAAATTTTTCGCATTATTTTGAATGATTGCAAAATTTTGTGATCATTATTATCCAGAATATATAAACGAATCATAGATCATAAGATGTCAAAAGGCAGCTTAGTCGATGCGTTCCTACAGCAAAACATATCATATATTGCGCGGTGATAACATTTTAGTGTTTATTTATTTAATTTACTAATTATATACCAATTCATACGGGATTATAAATTGACGTGTCAATTAGTTAAGCATAAATAAAATAAATTGTGAATAAATTGTTTGAGAAAAGTTCATTTATGAAATTTAACGCGATTCCACAAAGGAATGTTAGTAATAATATCAATCAACTAAAATAAATAAATGTGAGAACACTTTTTTAAACAGAGATATTAAAATAAATATTTATTTATTCATTTTTGTCCATTATAAACAAAGATTAATAATAAAATTCATGTGACCTCACTGGGGTTACGCGTGCAGAGGACCATGTGAGAATAAAAAAAGAAGACTCAATTTACAGAGATAATTAACAAAATGTTCAGACAGTTTTAAACACTACGTATTTAAGTTTTTATTCAATTTATGTACACCTAGATTATTTATATTATAAAAAGTACAATAAAAGAACAAAAACATAACATAAACTATATATTTGTGGAGCAGTTGATTCAATATTGGTTTGGGCGAATGAGACAATCCATTTTACTTCTACCCGGCTCCGCTATTCATTTTTTACAGCCTTTTTGAACATTTTAATTGCATAATACTCAAAATTCCTTTGTCCGAAAGTATTAGTTTGTATTTGTTTAAGTTGTATTTGTGTTGAGGGTCTAGTGATTGTATTATTTGTATGTGTTGTATTGTTGGGGTTGTATCTTTTATTTAAGTAAGAATAGTTTTTGAATCTATATAATTTATATAAGTAATTAATACAGTTCATATAAGTTGTGTTTGTTTTAGGCATTGATACAAAGTAAAAGCACAGAAGTAATGACACTCGTAGCAGAATGCATGAATTTATTCCAAATCTATATAGTAAGATTAATACTTTCTAGTATAGTTAAGATTAATAATCTTAAGTATACTAGAAACCAGAAGTTAAAATGCCAGAACGTGTTTCCATTTGACGAAGGCATCAGTATGCAAGGCGAAGAACTTGGAATATTAGAGTTTATTAATAATTCGCAATCACAGCGTACATCCTGTTACCGCTAGTCTTATCCCGTATGCATAGACAACACTTAAGGTGAGGAAAGTACATTCTAAGTTTATATGCAGAGAATAACCCGAAGGTGACGACAATAGAATGTACTTTCGTCACCTTAAGGTTTGTCTCTGCATACGGGTATTAGTCTTCACGTACTCGTGTATTTCACCTACTGTCCATTGACACGAATGAATAAAGTTGATTTCTATACAGAAAGCTTGTAAACAAACACTTGATTACACATCTCTATCAATTCACACGAAAAAAATCATAAAAATAACAAGTATGAACTTGCTGCTCTATAGATAAAGGTTGCACAATAATTTAAATTTATTTTCACATTTCACCGTCAAATTAAATCAATATGATTTATGTAAGTTTTCAAAATTAGGATAAAATGGTAGAATCCCCGAAAATTCGGTGTTTATAAAATATTTATTTTATTTTTTAATAGACTAAGAAACCTTACAGGTAGATGATAAATTATGAAAACTAATGAAGTTTTGAGTTTTGAATTTTGAATTTCAGTGTCGACAAAATCAGCATTTATTATAAATTATTTATTCTTACAATAGGTTATACAATAGAGGTTAAGCCACATTTACTATATGTTTTTGTGTTTACTAGGTTGTGGCGTTAAATTTATTTGCTACTACTTGTCCTGGTTTAGATGTTGCGATTATACTACTGTGGGTACAATGTTTTTCTCTCCAATCCAAATAACAACCAAATTGTCAACGAGTGTACACGTAATTTTTGATATTTCCAGCGCAATCGCAAATAATTTGTTTTAGCGATCAATAAGTCATTGTGTCGAGTTATCGCATACTAATAATAAAAAAACCGACAAGTGCCGATCCTGACCACAGGAGCTGATCCTGCCTACCACGAGAGAAGTCCGAACATTAAGGTTGGAAGAAGTCCAGTACAAGGTAGGTAATTGCATTGAATTATATAAGTGTTTAGTGGAAAAGAATACAAAGATAACTCAATTCCACGATCAGCTTTTGGCGAGTGGCGCGATCAAATAAAGTTTAAAAAAATGGTGCATTTTATCAATATAATAAAACACTATATCGAATTTCACAACGTTTTTAGACTAAAACAAATATTTTATAAAACCTATTTCAGTTCTAAAATGTAGAATTCTAAAAGCAAAAAACATTTCGCTGATTTTCATAATTCTTTAAATTAAATTTAAATTTTCGACGCGTTATATAAGTTTTCTTTTCACGGACAGAGTAATTTTTCATAACGTCTAGTAAGAAAACTACAAAGAAAGAATATCGTGTTTCACTCTGACATAAAATTTGCATTTGATTACAAATCTACGTCAAAAAGCTCTAAATTTGTATGAACATGATAAACAAAATATTGTTGGATAGAGCTTAAACCAAAAAAATAAGCTTAAGTTAAATCTATTAAACTATCTGTCAGTGTTTCCGAGAAAAAACTTTGATCGTAAATTTATAACCTAACAATTTGAAATGCTAAATGAAACCGTGAAATAAACAAATAATACGAATTCATCTCACACCGATGAACATTTCCAAGTTTTATTGCTACGAGTCACACGATCATAAATTTGCCTGCATACATATTTTTACTTTTACAAATGTAAGTTTTGATCAGAATTTTAGATTATGGATGTGTAAAATTGGATGCTCGATATTTGTGCATCATAAATCAAACAGGCAAAAGGAGACTCACATGCGGACAATCTGCATATTTATTTTATTCACAATATACTTATAGTATAAATGTTATGGTGTATTATGTAATGGGCGTTGCATAATATTGCTTGGCGGGTATAATCGATCATCCGTAAAATGTAAATCTTTGAACCTACGAATACATCATCTTCAAGCTAGATTAGAATAATAATTATTTAAGTATTATTAGGCGTCTACAACAACATTACATATAGTTGGATACTTTTCTAATAAAATGATTTTATACAAAGTACATTTCTATTAACAACTGTGATAAATAATTTGATTTCTTTGATGCATTCATATCAATCTCTTCGTGGAATTTGAATTTTATTTTGATCGGCCGACTTTTTTGCATTGAAATGTAATCGCCAAAGAACACGAGAGTTATTATTCAGGGACAAAATGCTTCAACAATGTTTGAGTATGTCCAAATGCTTGCAGACTGGCTGGATTTCCTCCCTAGGGAGTTATTCATATTTAAATTTATTTCAACAGAGAGGGAATACATTTCTGAGAAGGGAATATGGAAGTCTAGGCATTTACAGGGCTTATGACCTGTCATTGGCAGGTTTAAGTGGCCATCTTATGGAATGTTACAGTGTGTAAAGTGGCCACTTAAACCAGCCAATGACAGGTCATAAGCCCTGTAAATGCCTAGACTTCCATATTTTCTTCTCAAAAATGTTTTCCCTCTCTGTTGAAATAAATTTAAAGACAAAATGCTTATTATGTTTTGAATTTCTTAAAAAATAAAAGACTGTTTACATAATTAATTTTACAAAACAAATTTGAAAAATACTTATTTTAACAACAAAACATTGTCTTATTATATACCTAATTGCCTTTAAAACGTAAAACCATTTTAAATGACTGATAATCAATGTTTACATTATGAGCATATAAAAGCACTCTATTAGCTTTTCACTGAAGAGCTACGAGTTTTGCGAACGGCATATTTGAGATTTGCGATTTTACCCTCGAATAATTTATATCCGTTTCCCGATAACAATTCCAAATCAGGTATTACAGGATACCACATCCAGAACACGAATATTTTAAATTATTGATTTTACCTGTTTGTTTTGTTTCGCACCATTTTGTTAACCATGAACATATAAACAAACAATGGAAAAGGAAATTCATACTGTAAAAGAATTTAGCATTTTCATTCGAGTGCAGTTCAAGGGAGTGGAGTAAAAAGTAGGTTTACAAGTCTGCAGCAGCACGCAACGAAAATGGAGATAGGTGGCAATGCATCTGCTCTTACAACAGACTGGACGAGCTATTGAACTTCATTCACGCTTCCAGACGAAACGAATGTTCGTACGTTTTCAAAGACATACGATAAAAAGCGCCCACCCTTTACCGAAACAGTTTATTATTAACCTACTTAACATTCGCACATTCTTCATATTTGTAAAATAATAATGAACGATAAAATAATATTTCGTTACAATCGATCCGCGTAAAATAATAAAACGTTATTGTACTCCTCACTGCAGTATAATCAATTTGCAATATATCAAATACACATGTAGTACATTCACCTTATAGTTTCCATACGTATGACGGTGAAGGAGTACACTGTTAGTTCAAAATTGGGACTTCAGCCATGTGTAAAAAGGGCTAATTCATTTGGGGGCGGTGGATTTAAATTTATTTTAATTTTAACATATTTACCATGCGATTCTATTCTAGGCAAACAGCTTTCGCTTGTTTTGCAATAAATTTGCAATAAATCAAATACACATGTAGTATATTCACCTTATAGTTTCCATACGTATGACGATGAAGGAGTACACTGTTAGTTCAAAATTGGGACTGCAGCCATGTGTAAAAAGGGTTGTTATTTAAATTTTAACATATTTACCATGCGATTCTATTCTAGGCAAACAGCTTTCGCTTGTGATAGGTATCTATCATATAAATGATTTGGTAATAATGATTTGGTATAAATGATTTGGATACACGATGGCGGCGGCTAAACGAACCCCTACTTGGCTGTGCATACGATGAGTGTAGGTAGGTGAAATGGTTGCGGTCGTATAAATGCAAAAGGAAATAAAGGAACATGGGTAATAATTGTTACGAAACTGCCAACCAGACGTTCCGCGTAATCACTCGCATACTTAGACTCGCCCTACTGATGTATTCATAAAGGAATCGTTTTTACATAGCTTTAAGTTCATCATTATGATAATAAAAAGCATACGATAGAACTAACAATGGTTTTCGTTCCCATATGCCCAGAATTCTTAGGTCTGCCAACAAACATACCAGTCTTGATTTCTTTGATAACAAGTTGTCTTCTTTCAAACGATCACTGAATCAAATTTAATTATAAACACCTCTCTCCCGCTTCCACTCCCACAAAGTCTACTATAAACCATTGGGTCTTTCTAATTTTGTTATAATAATTTTCTATGTATAAATGTGTCCATAAAAATGCCCATTGGGCGTATATATAAATAAATAAATAAATACCTAGTAAAAATATACGTATAAAATAGTATATTAACAAAATATTTATTAAGGAACAATGGCAGAGAAATGGATACGTATAATATATTTCTAAATTATTAATACAGACATAAATTTATTTCTTTAATTTTATCACTGCAAATGCCATGTTGTAGAAACATTCCGTTGGGAAATTAGAATTTATTTTATACAATACAAGCGGTTCATTAAGAACGACAAAAATGGAAAACAAACTTTACAAAACGCGGATGATTGCTTGCACAAACAAATATTAGGTACAAAACAAAGATTTTCGTTTGAAAAACCATCGATTTTCATTCCAGTTGTCATTTAAGTTTAGGCAATTAATTAAGTAAGACTTTTAAATGTAAATTTTATTTGTTAAGCTTGATGAAATTTAAATACAAGAAACAATGGAGGAACGAAGGCTTTAACAACTTACCAAAATAATTCATGTTTTTATTCCGCGGGAACAATAGCAAATTACTTTGTCGCTTTCGAACAAATATAAAGGTATATTTCGACAAAAAACAAAAAGTAATACTAATTTTTGTTTACTAAAAACAAGTTACAAAGACGCGCTTATAACGTAGCATAACGCAAAGCGTAACGATAACTTTTTATGTAATTTTTTCACCGCCAAAGTATTTCTTATTTTAAGGAAAGTAATGATTGCATATTATGTTTATTTCAAAAAAAAAACAGCCACTACAACAAAAATACGACGTTTACAAATAAACCAAAATTATAGGCCAATTACAGTTTTCTATATATTACTAAATTGAAAAAAAGCATACTTGGGTAATAATGATTTTTTTAAAACACATAAATATGCAAATAATAAGTTTTTTATTGTTTACTCGTTCTTAAAAAATAAGTCACGATGATTTATTATTCATTATTTATGCATAACTTTCATTTCATTTAACAATATAAATTTTAATTATTAATTTATTTGATTTATTTTCTTATCTTGTTTTGGTTGCATTTATAAGCGCCGACTATTTTTTTTTTGTTTCTATGATATTTTTTTTCTCTTACTCTACTCTAAAATTTTTTTTATTAAAACACATTTTATCTGACTTTGATAAGTTTTTTTATGGTTGTTTCTTCTTAATTCTATTTTAAATTTTGAAAGCATCAACAACAAAATATGCTTAATATGTTCATTATTTTATATGTGTACAATGTTGTATATGTACTCTTTTATTTGAATCTGAATTAAAACTAATGTCTGAGCACCTGATGACATACTATTATTTAATAGTTTATCGGGATAAATATGTTTTGATTTTTTTTTTTCTATAATGCATTAATATTGTTACAACATGAGCATTTCATTAAAAAATGACTATAATAAAAATGTAATCAAATTTAGTCCTTTTTGGTTTATAACTAAACTTTCTTTTACAATTCACATTGAACATGTTATCAATAAATCCTTAAAACTCATTTGATTTATTAACGGACGCACAACTGACTTCAAAAATATCAATACCCTTAAAACTCTCTTCTGTTTCGTAATTCGCCCGCACCTAGAGTATTCCTCTGTTATCTGGTCTCCATATCACGATGTTCACATCAAAAATATTGAATCAGTTTAATATCTTCTCTCCAAGACCGTCGAAATAAATCCGACCTTCTAGTCATATTTAAAATTCTCAACTCACTCTTTGATGCGCCTGAACTACTGGGCTCAATAAAATTAAACCTCCCAACTAGAAACCTCAGACAAAACTTACTTTTTCATACCGATAACCATATAACTAACTATGGTTTTCACTCTCTTATGCTCAGAATTCTTAGGTCTGCCAACAAACATACCAGTATTTATTTCATTGATAACAAGTTGTCTTCTTTCATACGATCACAGAATCAAATTAAATTATAAACACCTCTCCCCCGCTTCCACTCTCACCAAGTCTACCATATACCACTGTGTCTTTCTACTTTTTTTAATAATAATTTTCTATGTATACATGTGTCCTTAAAAATGCCCTTTGCACGTATATATAAATAAATAACGTCCATGTTTTGTTTAATGTAAATTAATCGCAATCTGATAACCTATTTTTAGAAGTTTCATAAAAACGAAGAGTACGTCAATCATGCTGACGGTTCATTTAGTACCAATCAAACAAATTATATTTCGATGAGCTTACTTAATTGATCAAAGAAAACATTTCTAAGAAGCAGTCTTATTAAATCCTGGATACGAGAGAACAGAATCAATTCCGTAAGGTTTTCAAAATATAAAATTGCTTTGTTTGATAAATGGTGTGATATCAATTGTCTTCAACTTAACATTGACGAATGTAATATGATATATTATCTTTTCCGCGAAAAAAAAACATTTCAATTACAAACTAAAAAATATTTCTCTTTCAATAGTTTCTTCAATTCTTGGTAGTCTTCAGATAGTAAACGCTCCTATCGTGAACACATTGATAACATTGTAAACAAATCTCTCAAATTTCTTGGTTTTATCAAACGACGTATTTCAAAAATATTAATACCATCAAAGTTCTTTCAGATCACTTGTTCGACCCCATCTAGAATATTTTACTTCTCCTATTTGGTCTCCATTATATAAGACTCATATTGACCATATCGATATCAAGTCTGTCCAACGCCGTTTTCTAAGAAAAATAGAATGGTTGCTCGGATTGCAAAGGGATATTTTTTCCTATGTTGAAATAGAGCAATTTCTTTATTATGTCTTTATTAAAGAAACTTAGAACGGAGATGGACCTTATACGCATTTTCAAAATACTTGATAATATAAGTGATGTCCCATCTCTGTTGCAATCGATTTATTTTTATGTTTCCAACCGTGTCACCAGAAGTCAAAATTTGCTATTTATCAAATCTTCTAAAAGCAACTTTTTTTATGCCCTAATGTCCAAAATGTGTAGATTAGTCAACCCGTCACACAATTTGAAATTCTTTGTGTTAGATTTTTCCGCTTTTCGTAGATAACTTAGTCACTATCAAGTGAGGGATGAAGAAGGGTTAGCCCGAAGTCTTATACCTATGTTGATCGTGTTCTCGAATATATTGTATCCCATTATTTTATTGCCATTGTTAGTCTTTGCTACATATATTTACGTTCTTTTTGTTCAGTTTCTTAAACACTGTTTCTTCATACAAGCGTCGTGATTGTCGTAGTTCTTATATTTGTTAAAAATTACACAAAAAAACACATCAAGGGCAAGATTTACAAAGAAAATTAGAAAACAAATATCGATTAAAAAGACATTTCAAGATTCTTTTGTAATTTTTTTTAGTGATAACGTAGATATATTGATCATTTAATAATATCTCATAATTAAACATATTGATCATGCCACTCAAAGACATTTTTTTATATGAAAGAAGCTAGGAATGTTCAGTCCACTCAAATCTTCAATAAACTTTGCTTCTGTGTCCGTAACAAAAAGTTTTTATAAAAATCATTCAAATGTGTGCTTGACATTTACTGACAGGCAATAATACATTGACATGCGATTATTTAACATTCGAACGTACCAAATGTATGCTAGGACAGACGCCTAGACGCTTAAAATTGCGTGATAGCAATACAAATTAACAAAATTTGAATATGTTTTTATTGAAATTGAAAACACACTTTACATAATTTTATATAATTTTCCTAAGGATTCTTTGTAAAAAACTCATTTAGGGACATGCAGATAACAATATTTATTGACGGACGTTTTTATATTTTAAAATATAACATTATTTACAAAAGCAGAATAAAAATTATGATACACTACAAATTAAAAGGGTATGACAAAGTTTTTAAAATTACAAAATAATCATAATACAAGGGATGGAAATAAATTCAAAATGATATACACATAATACAATCTGGGAAAGAAAAATTAAAAAAAATAAAAAGTTTAAAAACTTCATGTATGTATGTATATATACAAGCTGAACGAGTACGAGAGTGCAACTGTTAAAAAATTACAAGAATGAATGAATGTTACATAATTATACATTATGTTTATAATAAAAGATAGATGTAAAAAAAAAAAACACTCATTTTTCGTAAAATTATTATATGTTATACATCGATTGTATTGTGAATGTTGCATTACGTTAGTAGTTTTTTTTCAACTATCTATTACAAACTGATCATTTTATGCGTAAAAGTAAAATTTAAAAAGAATAGAGAGATTGAGGAAAAATCCCCAAAATAACTTCCACAAATTTAAAAAAAATATCTTAAAAAGGTCCGGTCGAAAATTTTCAAAGACCAATTAAAAAAATCTACGCAAAATCGCGGAACATACATGGGGGTGATTTGGATACCCCTCAATATGAGGCACCTACATTTTGTCTTTGGACGTCACTTCTCCGGCCGTCCTGTATAAGGCAGTAAATAAATATTATGAAATGGAAAAAAGTACATAATGAAAAAAAAACAGAATTTAAACTTAACGTTAGGGCATATTATGTGTTAAATAATTTAGAAATGATATATAATTTATAATTTAATTATAAGAGCGCAAATAAAAATACATTTTGTATATTATGTGTGCACTATTTCTAGATTTCAAATAAAAATCACCAGAAATTTCTAAAAAAAGATTATATAGTAAACTACTCAGTTTCTTAAACATGCACGTATATATGTTGTAATATTCCTACTCTGGAACCAATCAGAAATGACAACCTCATTTACCGCCAAGGAATAACATCGTGGAACAGAACAAATCTAATCAAGAACACGGTATGGGTTATATTGTTTCTTTCCCATTTTTCCGACTTGCCAATCACACCCAATCCGTTTCTTGTGTTAGGATTTGTAATCTTTCATAAAACACTACTTACATATCAAAACAAACGTAACGTTCCACTTGTGAGATGTTTTATTTTGTTAACTGATTAGGTTTTTTTAAAACATGTATTTCAATTGTGCCTGTATGTATTATAAGGATATATGTTCACCATTTTTTTAATGGACCAAGTCCGTTAATAAATAAATCAATTTAAAAAATGACAATGAAAAACGATATGAGATACTATTTATATATATAGTTGTATAAGTCAACCATCCACTTATTTCTTATAGGGGTGATTGATTGATTAATTTTAAAAAAATCCATTTATTTATTTTAAAATAAAAAAAAATAACAGACAACTTTGCGCTCAGCCACCGTACTGGCTGGGCGTGAAATATTCATCTCTCCAATTTAAGCTTAAAATTCGAAAATAAGTTATTGACTGCTAAAAACCTTTAATTAAGTATTTATAAGTAGTTGATGTGTAGACACGCATTGTTTTACACTTTGATCTCGCCAAAATATGTGACAAATGGTGAACAATGGTAACTTTCAAACAGGGCGCCTGTTACTTTAAGATCATACATATAATTTCATTAAAACCGTTTAATAATGTATTAATTTGTGACTCGTGTAACGAATTAGTTTATCTGCGAATTAACCTTCCAGCCTCACACACTGTGTAACATTCAGCATTCTGCATATGCTTAAACATCCACATTTCCTCAACTCTTCAATTTAAATTTTTTAAGTAAAAGAGCTGAAACCTTTATTATGTGGGTGAAATTCATCCGGCTGAATCGGTTCACCAACTAGGCAACGCCGGAAAACAATTTTCCATTTTTTACACTTCTTCTTTTACCAATTAACAATGTTTTGTGTAAAGTGGCCACTTAAACCAGCCAATGACAGGTCATAATCCCTGTAAATGCCCACACTTCCATATTTCCTTCTTGAAAATGTTTTCCCTCTCTGTTGCAACAAATTTAGATCTAAATAACTGCCTAGGGAAGAAATCCAGCCAGTCTGCAAATATTTGGACATACTAAAAACATTGTTGGTTTATAATGTTGCTAGATTCGACAAAGCTTAAATTGCCATTTAAATTTAAACACAAAATTAAACTTCGAGTTATTTTTAATTAAAAATACGCAATTATCACGATGTGAAACTGTTAATGATTCTCATATTAAGTTTTGTAAAAAGATAATTATGGGTTACGATTAATATGTATTATTTCAGAAATTAGGGGAAAACATACATACCTACATTTTAACTGAATCCCTTAAATGCAAAAGTTTGCTTAGCCAGCAAACTTAACAACTTACTGTGAAAATATAAATGTGCTTTAATATATATTATTATTGTGGCAATTTCACGGAAAATCATTATACATTATTCAAAATATAGCAAATTTACTTCAGCCATTGTAAACGAGACTTTATTTTTATATTATAAAAGGATCTTATGTGCGGTAATTCCTGGAATAAATTTTCTAGTATGTAAAGCGCACGAGTGAATGTCCCTTAAGCGTTGCATCAAGGGCTTCGGATGACTGTCATAATTCATAATATGAATAAAATGGCTCAGTTCGTGACGTATTAGCTATTAAATAAGAGTTTTAGTAAAGTTGCCGGTATGCAATACTTAAAGAGCACTCGTTGCTACACCATCGTATTTTAAATGCTAACAAATTCAAAGTAACTGTGTTTATTTCATTTCCAGTTATGAAAGTGTTGAGTACATTAATTTGTTTCATACTTTAACTTTAAAATATTTTATTCCAGAAGGACTGAACAGATACTGAAATATTTTACATGGAACGTTACAAAAGGTTAAAAAATATACGTATAAGCTAAGCATAGAACAAACTGCAACCTGCGTTAAACTGCTACGTTATAACGATACTCTTATAGCATAATAATAATGATAATTTTTATGTTTTTTTTATTATGTATTTTTGTATAATTTAATTTAGTACGTACTATTATTTGGCATATGATTTATTGCTCCTATTTCTTATATTTCTTACTATGAGTGAGTTTCTAGAAAACATATCTCAATTAACATTTCAATTATGCTTTTATATATTTATTCTTTTTCTGTTGATTTAAATGATACTCTTATTTTGTTTTTTTTAATACTACTATATTTTAATATTATTTTGTTGATTTGAATGATACCACTATTTTGTATATTTGATAATGTGTAATTCTTAATTTGTATAATTTATATTTAAAAAAATATTTCTGATTATCTTTTTTGCATTGTATTCTTTGAAATTTAATTATTTATGACATTTACCTTTTTTTTCTAGATTGTTTTTCTATGTCATAATAATTTGATCTAATTAATTTTACTAAAAAAATTTATTGTTATTTATTGTGGCTTGACACGGGCATTGCCTTAAAAGCCTTAACAAGTTCATAAATATTTAAACTAGTGTAATTTTCAATGAATAAATAAATAAATAAATAAAATTATTATTAATACGAAATATTAGAAAATAAATACCTCTCAATAGCAAATGTACCACTTTGTTCTAGGTGTCTTGCAAAGGGTTGAGTAATAAATACTATGACATTTTTTTTTTATATTGTCAAACCTTCAGTTTCAACTGCGCAAGAAATTTGCTTATAACTTTTTTTATAATAAGCCTAACTACATGCATTTAAATTTAAAGCCCAATTACATTTTTTTATGTTTCAGGTGAAGAAACTTTTAAGGATTTCATTTATGCACAGAAAATCATTAAAAAAACCAACGTCAATTACAAAACAATATTAAATAAACTAACGAACTATTATTAAAACTTTTGATATACGGAAGTATGCAAATGATGTGAATTTAGATAATGTCATGGGTCGCGTAGTGATAAATCCATTAAGTAACCCAAACATGGAACCAAAATGAACACAAAGTTATGTAAGTTACCTTAAGATTCTAAAGTTTATTAGTGATGAGAATTGACGATTATAAAATCGACTTCTTAGATAACAGTAACATAACCGTTTAATTTGAGAGTTGTTTTAAATATTTTTTTGTTTAAAAGTATGTGCCCATTATGTCGATTATGGTTATTATGAAAACGTTTGAAGTTTATACGCTTATTACAATCGATTAGATAAACACGTTAGTCCATACTATAATATAAATCATAAATAATGAACAACCATAAAATAATGCTGTTTTTATGCTTATAAAAAATAAATTGAGTTTAAATCAGTGCAGCGTGAATAGTCGCCAACAACTAAAAATACAAATAATGGAAAATACATTTTTCTCATACATATCTAGATTAAAACTCATACATATCTAGAAAATCTAGATTAAAAATAACAAATGCAAGAAAACCAAAGTGAAATATATTTATAAACGATGTGAAAATTTATGCATCAGTTGTATATTTTCATTATAAGACAGGAAACGAATGTACCTACGCATAAAATACAGTAAGTTGTCAATATGAATGAAGATCACAAAAACATATTTTTTTATCGAACTCATTGCGTATTTTCCATTATTTTTTTTTTTTTAATTTGTTACTTCTATACAATCACATAAAAGTTACTTCTATACAACCACATAAAAGTTACTTCTATACAACCGCATAAAAGTTACTTCTATGCAACCACATAAAAGTTACTTCTATACAACCACATAAAAGTTACTTCTATACAACCGCATAAAAGTTACTTCTATGCAACCACATAAAAGTTACTTCTATACAACCACATAAAAGTTACTTCCATACAACCACATTTTTATGTGTGTTTTAATGATTAAAACGTAAAGAGGCGCTTCTTCACTTCAAGGTAGACACTATATTCATTTTATGAATTCCACAAGTGGAAAACAATCAATTATATGTATGTACATATGCACAACTAATACATCATTTTACGTGCAGATATATGCACAAGATATGCATTTTGACATGGATACATGATTTAAACACTTGGATATTTCGACCAGACAAAAAAGTAAGTAGAAGGTATAGCAAATTTGAATTCATAACTCAAATGAAAATATAAATAATCATCTAATTAGTAGTGCGTTAAATATTCGCGTCGATTCTGCCGGGCATCGAACCCGAAATCTTAGGGCATATTTATATAGATTCTTATCCGAGAAGCTATTGAGTCAAAAACACTTTTTTACGTTTCATTTTTACGCACAAAACTATATTATGTATTTTTCATTCCACTCTAGAAATATCTGCATTATTCAAAAGTCCCTGAACTGACTGAATGATTACCTTATATTTGTGTATTTTGCAATTGATCGCTAAAACTCTGTGATCGGAATGGCAATGCGCCGTTGGGTGCCAATCAGGTAAGTTAAGTGAATTATATTTGATTGTCCACAAAATAAAATTTATTTTATTTCTTAATTTTTTTTTAAAAACATGTTTAATTATTTATTTATTTATTTTGTTCATTAACGCCCAAAAGGCATTTACAAAAAATAAAAATGAAATACATGCTAACATACTAAATAATAAACGAGGAATATACAGAAAAAATATGTAAAATTAGTTAAAAAGGATATAATAAAAAGTTTTACAAAGTAAAAAAAAAAAACAATAATAACAAAGGTATGCAAGAAAAAACAGTAAGCATATAAACAAAAAATGCAAAGATATAAGCTTATGAAATAAATTCTGTAAAGCAAACAATAAATATTATTATGACAGGTGGTTACCGGTGAAAAAAGTAAATTTTCAATAAAATATACAAATTTTCGTACAGAAAATTCTATTTGACCTTCTAGAAGATTAAAGACACATAACTTTGTTAACTTTTTATTTAGCCCAGAGAACGCAGTAGTAGGTTAGTTTATTTTATGAGTGATTCGATCGTTTTCCCAAATCGGTATGCACATCACTAGTAAGTGTCCACGACAGAATGCCCACGGGAAAGGTCACCCGACACGTGAGTATTCTGAGTGACATTTTGTAGGCAAGGCAGGAGGCAGGGATAGGCCGCAGAAGGTCGTGTGGCTCCACTTAGCAGAATAGAGATTAGCGCGCTGAGTTACTGAGCGTGACACCCGAATATCTAGCATACAACTGACCAAAGGGACGCGAACTATATAGACACGAGCACTGGCAGAAGAACCAATAGGGTAGGTATTATAAAACCGAATTGAATATATACAATCAAAATGTATATCGTAATGCAATTTTAGAAAGTTGGCTCTGAATAACGGTTCAGACGAGTCTAAGAACTTACCTAAACTCCAAACACCCCAAACTGGCAGGAACACGGGAGGCGTCATTTTTAATCAAACAAACCATCATGTCGTTTACTGTAGGGGTAGGCAGAGAGGATAGGACGCAACATCACTCTATCTTTGCATACAGACCTCGCATCCTCTACATTCATACATCTTCTCATGCACGCACGCCGATTATTCCTACTCTTGACATGTCCATCTTCAAGTATTTTATGGACTTGATCGTGCCATGTCTTTCTCAGTCTTCTTCGGTTTCTGCATTTTTTCTCTGTTCATCTGCTCTACATGTCCAAACCAACGTAGCACCCCTTTCTTGATTCTGTCGATAATGCATGTCTCAGCCATACATAATTCACGGATCTCTATATTTGTGCACCTGTCATACATCGTTTTACCATACATTCGCCTGAGAGATCGCATTTCGTTAGCATTCAATCTACTTTCACCATTATTTTTCCAATTCCTCGATTGAGATTGAACAATTGAGAACCTTAACCAGGCTTTCCTGCTTTACAAGGCATCGGGTTCTCCGCTGCTAACTCTTCGTCGGCAGTTAATGTCAGAACTACGGAACGCGAACCTGACCTGGGAGGACACGCAAGAGCTGGCAGCCGACAGAGATGCTTGGAGGATATTCATGGACACCATATAAATTTCTTCGGTTTTTCTACATGAGGGGGGAATGCGGATATTATCCATGGTTTTATCCTACTGAGGTCCTCCAGGGTATGCTCGGTTACAGCAGTTTGAAGACCAGAAGGAATGTGTATTTAACTACGCACGTCTTTCGATTGTTACGCGGTATTATTGACAACCCTGAAATTATACGGAGCATTGGCTTTTATGTTCTGGATAATTACTTTAGACAGCGTCAGCATAGACTGTTTCACATTCTAATATACAGGACCAACCTGCCAATAGTTATGCCCGTTGGAAGGGCTATCTCTATGTTGAATAATATTACTTTGGACATCGACATTTTTCACGTCTCTGAGGGAGTTTTTCGTAACAAGATTCTCTTACTTTTTTAACATATTATCATCTGCATATTATGTATACTTATGTGTAATTTTTATATATACCTAATTTTAGATTATTATTTTAATTATTTTTATATGTTTGAATTAAGATATTCAATTTTGTAATGCACATATGTATGAATTAATAAATTTGAAAAATGCTCCATTTAGGGGAGCGGACATCGAATGATGATGATATAATGTTTCATAAAATAGAATCAAAACTAATTTGTAAGTAGAACGTGTTATATGTGTAATCATTAATTTAATCATATTGATTTCAATAATATGTCTTTAACTTCACAAAAAAAATAAATTATAAAACCAATTCAAGTTATGATGTTGCGCCTTGAATCGGAGCCTATGTATATAATAATATATGCCGTACTGTATATCCGTACATAACGAGTACACTCTATGGTCAGCTATATTCGTAATAGGTATATATTATAATATGTCACTGTGCGACCGATATTCAAGAGTAGATTTATTTTCAATAATATAAATTATATTTACATGTCAATAATAATACAAGTTGTGTGCCATTAGTTATTTTACAACGAAAATAGATTTTATCTGGCGTCCTCAGCGTGTGAATGCTAATTATGGGTGGTTTTACCGACCCCACGGCGGAAGTGACCCCGCTCTTCCCTACTTGTAAAATGAAAAGTACGCAATTTCTAATATTTCAACGGACACATATTGAGATATCTCTGAATACGAAAAGCGTAACATGGAGTTAAAGAGACGTAGAAATGCTATTTGAAATTGCAATATAAAAAAATTCAAAAAAATTTCGCTCGTATCATAAAAAATCCCTTCAACTCTCTTACTTCTAAAAATAAACAGACGGCGATAGGGAATAAACAATACATACTTTAAAAAATATATATGATAGGTGAATGTTACACAGTGTTAAATAATCACTCGAATTAACCAATGATCGGTCATATGTCATGTAAATGCTTATACTTTAATACCTATACTTTATACATAATATTGTGTATTATGTGTATGGTAAATCTATAACATTCTAACTACAAAGGAGAAAAATTATAGGTTGAAAAGTATATTTTTAAAGGCACACCCAAAACAGTTTTACGTCTGTCGTTTTTACAGGACAAGTTAAAGCAGCAAAATGGAAATTTTCTAAAAAACGCACGAGAAATTAAAAATACGCTTCTCTTACAAAATAAAGATGGGAATAATTAATTATTAATAGGTACCCGCATATTAACTTGCTGAAAATATACATGGAAAATATTATTTTGTATTAAATTTTCTTAAGGGCAATTTATAAAACGAAAATCATATATAAAACAAATACCTTTCAACATTTTAAATGTAAATCCTAATAATAAAACCTTTTCAGATTTCTTATCTTCTGAAAATGGATGAAAATGCTGAAATTAACTTTATTAAATCATTCCTCTGTCCAGGCGGATAAAGAATACAGATAAATAGACCCAGATCCCTGGACAAGTGTTTTCGGCTCGATGGCTGCTTTCGAGTTAAGTGCTGAATAAGGAAATCGAGTGGAGATAAGTCCGCCTCGATGTGTAGTAGTTGACGCGTTTGACTACCATTTTCGAGATTCCTTGCAGATTGGACGTGAAATATTAATTTTGGAGGTCTTTTGAAGGGCATTATTTCATTATTCCTGGACAAGATTGATTATCTAACATTGATGTAACAAATGATCAGTCTAAGGTGCATTTGGTTTACCAATGCAGTGCCCTACGCACCACTGAATTCAGAAATGAGAATGATGTTGATAATTATAAATAAGCCTTTATACAAGTTGAAAAGTGAAAAAAAGGAAAATTCACTAGACTACTGCTGCTAACAAGTATGTTTGACCAATTAGCGCTTCTACCCTCTAACGGACACTTTAAACTGTCCAATAAAGCACAAAATGGTCCAATTGAGTATTAAAACTTAACCTTTTTTTTTTCATTTTGATGTGACTTGAATAGCAAATTCGTGCTAATTAAAATAGAATTCCGTAAAAAAATGACAGTAAAACATCAAAATACAATGTGAACAAATCTGATTTATCAGACAACGTAAGTCTTGATAAATAGACATTATATTATGAAGTATCCTGCCATATTCAAAAACTAATATTTATATAAAGGAAGGATTTATTTGAATACAGTCAGAACGGAACTTGAGGAAATTTAATCCTGTAATGGATTCATAAATAAAAGGAAATTCTAGAAACTCTAAACACACTGACTCAAATTCTTGGTTAATTTTAATTTAAGCGATCATTTACAGTGTTTAGTATATAAAAGTAAAATAACAGTATTAGAATAGGAGTAGAATTTCAACTTAATATTAAAGTGTGTGTATCGTTGGATTATAAACTTCTGTATTAAATTTAAAAAAAATAAATTACACCTAAAAAAATATACTTTTAATTTGTCACGGCAATTTGCTTCAAACTCCACTATAAATTATAGAAAAAAAAATTGCATGCCAAAGCCCTCTATAAATATTGAATACTCATTTTATAAATGGCTCTATAATGAAACTGACCAATAGCGAATTAGCATTTGCACGGCTGTAGTCGGGAAAAACGAACGCAAAATTAGGAAATCATACGATTTTGCCATTTTAAAACTAATGTTTTTTTTAAATCGAGCAATAATAAAAAAACAAAAACACATAAATTAGATAAAAACAATATGTTTTACAGATACCTAAGTTTAGTCTTAATTTTAAATGGTGTAATCTGCCGTTCTAAAAGTAATTATATTTTAGTTACATAAAACTTTTAAGTATATTTTTTAACAGAAATACCTGTAAAACATATTGTTTCTATCTAATTTATGTTTTTTTATTATTGCCCGATTAAAAAAAACATTCGTTTTAAAATGGCAAAATAATATGATTTCCTAATTTTCCGTTCGTTTTTCCCGACTACAGCCTTATATCTGCACCTAAAAGGATAAACCACAGGAGTCACATTGAACAAAAATGTTCAGGAAACAAGATTTTGTGATTGTGCCATTTCCACAACCTTTTAAACCAAATGAGATAATTTCAACGTTTAAAGACCTTTCAATGCAAAATAATAATTATTTTGATAATTAAGGTACATATTAAAATAGCGTAAATAGGACTATTGATGTTTTGGCATCAAAACAAAGTGGACTTAAGATTTTAATTTCATTCCAAAAAAGCATTTTCACGACGAAAGTGGACTTCGGTGTTTTATTCGTGTATAAAATAGGTTATTGCGATAAATTATGCATTTTTAACTTTAAAACGACAAAAAGTGGATTCCCGTGTTTTACCCTCTAAGGTACAAATATTAGTTGAGGATTCATACGAGTGCATCGAACTATTCGTTTTTGTCTGTTTTGTGTATCGACTTAACAAATAAAATAATTGATGAATTCAATAAACCTATCGATAACTGTAATCTTTGAGATGAAAAAAAAAATTAAGTGCATCTGAACATTAGTATAAGATACGAGCGTGTCGGTACTAGCCTGAGTAAACCTAAAGCTCACAGAATTTCCAGAATGTTCTAGGCTCGCCCACACATAATAATGGCAGATCACTTTGATCATAGTTTACTCCATATAATGACAAAACATTCAGTAATTACAGAACCTTTAGTCTACCGCAGAAAACATAAGCATTTCATATGGCCAGCTGGGAAGAGCTGCTAAGGGACAAAATCAATGAGAAGGTAGATTCGAGTGTTTGCAGCAATTAATAAAAGATAGCGAGATAAGTACTCCTTATACAAATACCTTATACTTTCAACGATTTCAATAACATGTAAGAAAGCAATAAAAACAACCTGTGGAATTGATCTTACGGAAAGGTAATTCGATTCGAATACTCAAGTTGTCTGACTTCTTTCGTGAATTTACGGAAATTGGATATTTCTTTGACGTCTTAAATATTTGGAAGGCATCCAAATGGATTTTTAAACCCTCCTTTGAAGCGCGCTCCTGATATGTTTTCGATTTAGTGATAAACGAGAAATGAGAACCTGTGTTGTGATTATGCGGGTTGCGTTATGCAAGTGTCAGTCAATCAATGTCATCTTTAAAAAAAGTTAAGGGATGAGGGAACAAATATTCTTTTTGCATTATTATATTATTAAGACTCGGAAAAAAGGTCATTGAACTAAGAAAAGACAAATAAAATACATTATATTTACTAAGTTCGTGTCAGAAACACACGACGCCTACGCACAGCTTTAACCTTCTACTTAAAGAGTTTGTGAGAAGGCGCAAAAATAAGTTCAGAATTTTCCAATTCCACGTAGTAACAATACTAACATATTACCTGAAATATTTACCGAAAACCGTACATTTTTGTAAAATAGTGTAAAAATAAATATAAGGTACGAGTCTTGGATCTTGTATTAAACTTTAACAAAAGTTATGGATTTTAAAACCAATGTACTTTAAATAAAAAATATGTCCTTTAATTCTTGGGTATTTGAAAAAAAAGTTAAATATTAAATTTTTCGAAACGTCACGTAATATAGAACGAGGGCGAACCTCTAATATTAAGGCCTGTTTTACTATGGGAAGTTGACATTTATCTTCAATTTTATCGACAAAGTAAAATTAAGTTTTCTGTATTAAAAATATAATATGCTAGCATATTTATTTTTTAGACATATTAAATTACAGGTTACCAATGAAGATACTTTAAATTTGCACACTTTCCGATTAATACCGATTTTACCTTACACAGTCTCGATATGTACCGATGAAAATAGCGTTTGTAATCGCGGCCCTGCTCTTATCCAGAGTACGCTACACTACCACAAAACTTTTAAGTCGAAAAATAAAAATAAAAATAAATGATGTTTGAATGCGACAAAAATTCATTCATACTCGAATATTTTTATTCATAGACAGTGGGTAGAGTGAGTCTTGCTAAACATGGTTCATGTAACCCTGGTTACTGAAATATTTTCCCTGGCAGGCGAATGCGTAAAACGACCTAAAAACCTGTTAAGTTGTAAGAGGATTTTAGCGAGAGTGATCTAATATTGCCTTAACACACTTTTCTACTTCAAAATACTTTTCCAACGAAGAGATACTACGGAGAACTGCTCGTCCTCCCACACGCCTGAGCTGTAGTAGCAATACGCTATTAGTTAAGTCACTGAACATGTTTTTTGTTTTTGATTTTATAAGATTTTTCAGTTTAATGAAATACTTTGGTGGAATTTAGGATCAACGTATTCATGGTCATTACAACGATTTGTCTTTTACTGTCCCAAAATTTAACACGTAACTTATGAAAACATCTAAATTGTATGAAAATATATCTTTACGGTGACTAAACCACTTCGAGCTTCGAGGGCGCTTTAACTGCATATTTTTCTCAGTAATAAAACTTTTGAATGCTTAAAAAAGTAAATACGATACAAAAAGCCAGAAAAAGTATTGTGGATATTATTTTGGGATAAGTTTTTTTTTTTTTATACATATTTTTATTAAAAAAAGTAAAACGTGAACAGAAAATATAAAAGGAAAAATAATGAAACCCACTAAACCGCGAAACCGGCTTGTCAGCAGGTTTCTTATTTTTCCTTTACAAAGAGAAACGTTAGAGAAATTACATAAATTTAAAAAAAAAAATATGAACATTATTAAGAGCTAAAAGCAAACCTATTTTTCTCACAAAATTTATTTCCAAAAATTAAAATAGATGACATAAAATAATAACCAATATGAAGCCTTGTTACATATTAGCCATTTAGTTATCTTTTTCTTAAAAATTTTGTCAGCATTTTCTTTTAAAATCGTCTTAGGAATCTTATTCAAAATTTCAGTAATTGTATAATGAAGTGTTCTTTGGCCATACTTGTTTACAAACCTCGGTACTGACAAGCTTTCACGTTGTGCTAACCTTGTATTATGTGAATGTAAATACATTTTCTGGTAGTTACTATCAAATCGATTTCTAGTAACAAATTTCAGCCATAGAATAGCATTAACGGACAAGCACCCTTGCTTTTTAAAAAGTTCGGGTACCTCTTCCTTATGAATTCTAGGTGATCTGTTAATTAATTTAAGAGCCGAGGTTTGTAAAGATTGTATTTTTTTAATGTTGGTTTTACAAGAAAGGCCCCAGCTGGTAATACCGTACCTAATAATTGATTCTGCTAATGATTGATAAATAAGTCTAAATGTTTTTATAGGTACAAAATATTTTATTCTAAACATGCTGCCTATAACTGTCCTTAATCTTTTACACAATTTGGTAATATGTTTATTCCATTTACAAACATTATCAATAGTAATGCCCAAATACACATATTCATTAACTACACCAATTTTTTCACAGTTACATAATATGACAATACCATTATGAATACAGTTAAAACTATGAGAGACTATATTAATTTGATTCAGTGCTGGTACATGAGGGGATCTGACATGCATAATTTTAGTCTTTTTTGCATTTATTATAAGACCCATATCATGCGACCATTTAAGCAAGGAATTGTAGTCTTCTTGTAATTTACTTTCCGCAATAGATGAATGTCTGTGAGAAATTACAAGTGCCGTGTCATCGGCGTAAACATAATGTTTGGCATACTTAAAAAAATTTAACATTGATGAGACGTAAGTAATATACAATAATGAACCCAAAATGGATCCCTTAGGTACCCCAACCCCAGCCTTCGTGTATTTAAGGTTGCTAAATGTTTTATTGAGTTTAACTAAAACCTCATCATGTTTATTTTATTTATTTATTCTCTGTATTTGTGTTCAAAAATTACTTTAGCCGCATAATATCCGGCTACTTAGAGTTTAAAACTCGTTGAAAAGAATACATTACGAGTATTTATTTACTTTAAGTTTAAATGTACACATAAAATGTCCATGCGGCTCGACTGTGGAATCATCTCCCATCCACCATCAAAGATGTTATTACATTATCTCTGTTTAAATCACGTCTGAAGAAACATCTCCTTTCTCTTCCTTAATCTCTCCTCCTTTCCTTTTCCTCTTTCTGCTTTTTTCCTTTTTCCCATTGAGTAATAGTTTTGATTTAAGGTAATTTATAAACAAATACGTTTATTTCTATTTTTATATATTTTTAACTTTTTAATCTTTTTTTTTTTCTATTGAATATGTTCTGTAACTTGAATTATAAAAATAAAACTTTTATTTTATTGGTTGGTTGGAAGAAATTGCCATTTGGCAATAAGCCCGCCAATGTACAAATAACATTATGTACAAAAAGTTAAATAAATAAATAAAAGCATTATAGTCAATAAGACGATTTTGGAAACACAAACGTCTTAAAACTTTTCCTGGAGAGCGTTTCATATTAACAGTGACGAAGTTCTAAAGGGAGGGATTAGACGTTAATGGTCCAGAATACTGCCGTCATAAGAAAGATGGACGCATCTAACATTTTTTTCGAAAATGAGTGAAATGCATATTCGGAATTAGAAAAAAAATACGCATCTATTTAAAATACATCTATCTTCCTAAAATAACCAAAACCCTATTATTTTCAAAACTAAATGAGACTAAACTGCAAAAAGTCTTGAAGATTACCAAGTATAAAAGGCTGTTCTGACTTATATAATTATGAAAGACTGATTAAAATACTAATTATTTCTTCCATTCCGTTTTTTTAAACATCTGAAATGAATGTACCCACTGGTTTTTTAATTAAATTTAAGATCTGCTGGTAATTTCGAAGTTAATTGATTATTAGGTCGGCGTTACTTTTTTGAAAAACAGTAAATGGCCAGTAACGTCTATTTTATTTAGTTGAGTAGAATCAATTGGCATATTAACACTAAAAAAGAAAGACGTTTATTTAATTACTAAATAAAAAGGGCGTTTCTAGCTAGAAACGTCTTTACATTGAAGTATAACATATTTTCTTGTATTTTTTTTACTAAAAAGAAGATGAAAATGTTAATTTTTAAATATAAAACGTAAAATTTATTAATATATATATATATATATTCCGTTAGGACAAACCATAATACATACTGTCGCATAATAATATACTTAATTTTTGTAGTATTTTTCACACAGCGAATTTTGCGATCTCAGAGTTACAAAATATTTATTTTCTCCGTTTTTTGTTATATGTAGAAACGTCCTTCTTTCTTATGACGGCAGAATACGAATAGAGAATACGTCGTCAAGTTGTATAATAAGCGCAACATACGAGCGTTATATTATAGTATTTTAATACATGGTCTGTCTGCAAATACAGAGTGATATGGCGATCTATTCTCTCTGCTTCCCCCTATGGGAAAACGCGTAATGGACAACATGATGTATGTTTTCGCTGAAAAAAAACAACATCAAACTAATAAATTATATGAACATTTCAAATACGATAAGCAACTGAGTGTTATTTTTTACCCTAGTAATATTTCTTTTAATACTGGTGGAGAAAACGAATTTTCTAGAAGCGATGTCAATCACCGTACACAACCTTTAACGAGGAAAATGGACTACACGTTCCTGCAGCGCTTGCTTGGATCCCGACACTTGACACTAAACGATGCGGCACCAATACGCGTTATACTAAAGGCCTTCGGCAGCGAGCTTCGGGCACCACAACAATATGTATGTATATAAAAGCGGCACGGCGACCAACAAATCTTGCGGTTGGACGGTAGCTTTAGTTATGGCGGGTGGCAAAGGAATACTGCAGTAGGGTAGGCAAAGGTGTAAGAAGATCGGATATTGAAATTGTGACAATAATTTACACCGATGCATACCAACATAATTTATGCACAGCCAAACACATTTAATGAATTTGGAAGTGCAAAAGAAAACACCCAATTGAATGAAATGCTTTTAATATTCAATATTTTGCTTTCAATATTCAATATTTTGCTTTTACTCTTCAATATTTTGCTTTTACTATTCAATATTTCAATATTATAGCTTGCCTACCACATACCACACACCGCGTCTAAGGACATAAGTCTCCTTGGCGGTGCCCACGTACACGGAAAATTTTCTCGTTGTCAAACGAGAATAGCTGCCTGAAGGAGCTCTCTGTAATCTGGTAGCCTTAGCATTTTTGTGCTGAAAGAAAGTAATCCAGAAGTACATAATATGTACTTCATTGGATTGAGAAAAGAGGGAAGTGAATTCTTCACTCATTTCAATATTAAAACATATTTTTTTATAAATAGCTGAAGTTCTCTTTCGCCCTGTTCCACTCGACGAACAAAAGCTGCTCACACTTCGGCGCTTTATACCAGCATACCAAAAATAGCCGCATTGTTTTTATTACTAACGTGTTGCGTTAAATGGCTTATTCATTTCACATAGGATTACGTTTGTCGGTAAGTGACTTTTCCCCGAAGGGTTTGATATTTGAAATTGACCCGTAGCTACTTCATTTAATGATAAGGTACAAAAAGCGATGAAGTGACCAAATTTGAAGGAGATATACTACAATAGATGGCAGTTAAACGTGCGAGGGGCGGGGAGCAGGGGAGGGGGAGGCAATTAAGAGATTGATAAGCCTCCTCTGTCAGAGTGACAAGGGAGAGGGTTGCTCGGGAAATTAATAACGGTGAAGAGTAGCCGGAAGGGCCGGACACGAGGGTGTAAAGAGAGGAAAGGCAGGGAGAGGTCGCGCTGTATGCCTGCTAACAATTTAGGCTATCAAAATATCACGTTACAATATTATGATTCAATTAACAATAGGTATCCAAATACAATCAAAGAAGTTTCAACAATATATAATTCGTTTCTTGGGTACATATCGCAACTAGCCAACATTATTTATCTATTATATACGGGTACAAAATTAAAATTCAAGCGTTTCGTGGTATAACAAAAAATTTAATATATAGGTCTAATAAATATGTAGGTATCTAATAAACAGTTTTTTTTATTATTATAATAGATCTTAGTACCGTAGGTAGGCAAAAACATTTTAATATGAAATATTTACTCTCAATATTTTAAACTTAGTACCAAGTACCTACCTAATTTTTTATTTAAATTGAACGATACTTTATATTTCTTACATCAAATTACTAAAAGACTTCTAGGAAATAAATACGTAAAATAATAATTTATTAAGAAGTAATTTATAAGAAGGTGGTTTTATCGTGAAGAATACTTAAAAGCAACGGTCCAATACGCAAGACGAAGACAAAGAAGAGATTAATGGCGCTTGAATGTGAAAGTTTGCACGTTACAGGGTAGAGACAGGTGCCTTGAGCTAAAGGATTATTTAGCCGATTAAGAAATACATTTACGATAGGGATAATTTCGGCGAATCTGAGTAAATTGTAACATCAATTTTACAGCAAAATTCATAATTCATTCGAAAATCCAAATGTTTCCAAAAGAGTGATGTTTCAGGCTTATAATATATTTTAGCACAAATCAAAAAGTAAATATAATATACCCTAACAATTTTATGAGTAATTAAATACTATTAAAATATAAATAATCTATATGTTTAACTTCATACTACGTTAATTATAAAACATTTAAAAATCAATATAAAAATAAACACAATACGTCCAAATCTAAATTTGTTGTAACAGAGGGAAAACATTTTGAGAAAGGGAGGAAAAAGGCATTTAAAGGGCTTATAACGTGTTGTTGGCTGGTTTAGGTGGCTACATTACACACTGTGTAACATTCACTATTCAGCCACAATGGGATATTCTAATATAGTTATAGGACAGTTGACTTTAATTGTGTAATTAAATGTATCGGTTTAACTTTTACATTTTTTTCTTTCATAAAGTTAATTTTAAGTTAAAATATGCCAATATAATGCAAATATTAATGTTTAAGAGTACTTTTTAGTGAAAAATAGCGATGCATACTTATAAAATTATCTGGATACTCTATAAAGCGCATGGGAGATTTTAATTCTAGTCCGATGTTTAGCGTTAATAAATATACATATTAAAAATTATACTATTTTTAATGATTGAGGTTGATTTTAGTATGTCTTACAAGTAAAAATCACTGCACTGGTTTAATTGCTTTTAATATATTATAAACATGTAAGCGTTATCCGATAGCGTAGATTTGTATTTTAAGGAGCAATTTGCTTACATCCGAGGCATGATGCTTTAATATACGTAGATATTATTATTTTAAAAGAACTGCAAAATTATATTACAAATGCTTCTAATTCCCGATTGCACAGGAACTAATTTCCGTCAGTATATTATATCGATTTTACACGAGTCGGAAGCTTTGAAAACAAAATACCACAAAATCGATCCTATAATATCAAAGGCAGAATATTGGAACAACGTACACTGAGGTCAATGGAAGCATGTATAGACATTATTCAATCACAAAATTATTAATCTCAAACGTATTGATGATTACATCACCAATATGTGGGGACCAGAGAGTATTTTGTAGAAGTATATTTATTTATACTCTACTAGATAGTAGCTGTTTGTTAGTTCGTGTAAAACATATGATTGAATGGATTTAACCTAAAGTAATAAATAAATAAAATAATTCAGTATAAAGTTTATATTTGAAGCACCAACTTTGTGGTTATTCATTAAATGTTGTATGCTATGTTTTACACAAACTAACAAATAGCTACTATCTAGTAGAGAATAAATAAATATACTTCTACAAACCAATTAAATTGTAATTATTGCTATTCAATCTACATTGGAAAAACTAAAATAAACTTTAATATTAGAGTAAAAGAACACTTAAGATGCTTAAATAATAATATTTTTTCTGAATTTGCAAATCATCTGATGGAAAATAATCATAACTTCAATAAAGACACTGGATTAAAAGTACTTCATGTTTAAAATAAAATATTAAAATTAGACAACTTAGAAATTTTATAAATTAAAAAAGCAATTCATAATAAGAAAAAAATAATTAATAACCAAATAAACAATATTTCTTTTAGTCCTCTCTTGTCTAGCTTTGAAAATATTTATATCAAATTACCACCCTTGTGAGGAAAAAAAGACTTAATTTATCGGGTCCACGTGTAGTATTTAGTGAACATGATAAAAATAAAATAGGAATGAATTCATTTGTTGCGTAAACCTTGACGAAGCTTGTTTGAAACCGGTCGGTGGAAAAAAAAATAGTGGTTAAAAACAAATTTGTTTTATTTATTTTACTAAAATAATTTAAGTTACTTACAATTTGTGGTTTATTACCCACGAAAATACACAGATTAAACAAAGAATACTTTAATGTCAATTTGAATACTGGTGAAGACAGATAAGGGCGAGTGACGTGTTACGCGCGCTTATATAGGTCCATTGGGCACTGCGGCCATAGACAACAACACTCGTCTCTCTCTCTCTGGTCCCCACAAATATTTAGGTAAAATATAATAATTATTTTAAACTAAGATTTCATTAATTTATTTCCAAGCAATCAAAATACCATCCAACACATGAAAAATAATGATCTTTGTTGAAAATTATACCGTCTGAAGACAACAGAGAAGCGATAAAACAAATTACTGGGTAACATAATGAATCAAACCGATAAGGTAATGAAAATGAATTGCAATTGGTTTTATACTATGAAATTAGTTAATTATATAATGCAAATTATTAATTACATCGACAACTTCAAAGCTAAGATCTTTTTTGTAATGTTTTAGAGATATGTAAAAAAAAAACGTACGTAATTACGAAAATGTAATACATAATTACCTAGTATGATAAAATTGAAAACTGTGATATAAGTTATTTATAGCAGATATGCAATAATTGCAAGAAAACAATATTCTTTAATTATATTCGAAATTGCTAACAAAATTACGAACAAATTTATAAAAATACTTAAAATTTTCTGAATATCCGATTCGATGAAGTACCCTCGGAAAAACTATTTTTTAAGAAGTATAGTGCAAAGTAGTAGAGAGTAGAGAGGAAATGAAGGAAAGTACAGGACACTTGAGCCGGAAATGGAACTCCAATTGATGTCGATCGCATTTCTTATTCACGGAAGTGAGAGAATACTTTTATATCCGGCGCATTCAGGTAAAAACAGATCGCCGGGCGGAAAACCCATCGGCATACTCGCAAAAAATGCATTTTATAGTTCCCTTTCCCCTCTAATAGTGCATAGGGGACTGCATTGGCACACCATCGCAGCGTATCTTAATCATGTTTGCTACATAAAGGTAAGATGATAAGTCTTACGCTTCAGGTGCCAGTCCAGGGACCATGAAATACTCTAGTGTAAAAACACCTTTTCAAATAAATATTTTATGTCAACCGTGTCGGGAATCGAACCTGAGACCTCTTGCACGAAAGGCAAACGCGATTTTCGTATATTTAAATTTGAGTATTAATTTTTTCGTTTTATGTATGCATTGAAATATTTTGTATTGTACCTAAATGTTTATAAAATAAATAAATTGAAATTGAAACATTACACTACTAGGCGGATAAAAATTTCACACAAGTCATGGTCAAAATAGTTTTGTTTTCAAAGGAACACAAAATTATAATAATTTCCTCGATGAACTTTAAACTATTAAAAACTATCATGTCATTAAATAAATTCTAAGTAAATTTAAAGATTTTTTTATAATAAAACAACCTATTCCTATTTCAATTAATATTTCTGTAATAATAAATATTATTTTGTATTTTTCTCTTTATTAAGAATAATTTATTTTATAAACTTATTGTTCTCATTTATACAATACAGAGTTAAAACTGATTTATTTGCGATTTAATGTTTATTCGTCAAACACTGCATTCTATTCATATGTGTTATTAAAGGAATACCTTGCAAAAAAACACTTGATATATAAAGGATTAATAAAGAATATCAATAAACTATATTTGTATTATGTTAATATTATTATATTTTCGTTGTATAAAGAACTTATAATACTTGTACCTTCCATTAAGTCAGGGTTAGTCCCTCTCCAAACACAAAAGCTTGTGTATGTACTGTTGAGTAACAGAAAAAAAAAATAGCTTAATTTTCATAAATGTACTTACATGTTATATGTTAAATAAATTTAAAAAAAACGTTTAAACGTGAACAGAATGAAGTAGTTCAGTATTTTTGTAAAAAAAAAAAACATTTGTCAATAGACCGACTAAGCCGAATTTTTTAATTTTTTTCTTTACACATATCGTATTTTCAGCGCTATGATTTTTTAAAGTTTTGTATTTCTGAAATAGCTCCGCGTGTAACGTCAGAGGTTCTCCTCTGTCAGTTCTCCTGATTGGTTTGTTAACGGTAAGCAAAGAACCAGTGACGTCGTTTAAAGTAGTGCGTTTTAAATAAAAATAAATTACTGAAGAAGTATATGCTTAATACTTTATAGTGAGTGATTTTTAAAAGCGAATAAATAAATAAATATAATATAAAAGTGTGTAAATAAACTTGTCCTTAAAATTTTTGTCCCACCGAAAAGTCTTTAGACTAGTAGGTAATTAATTATAATGTTTCTAAAAATACCAAACAAAAGCTGTTCTGCAGCACTGAAACTAAAACTAGCCAATGACAGGTCAAAAGCTCTGAAGATGCCTAGATTTCTAAATTCCTTTCTCTAAAATGTTCTTCATGTCTGTTGTAATATGTAAATATTAACAGCTCCCTAGGGGGTTGAATTCAGTTCTTGTCTACAAAAATTTGGACAAACTCAAAGTATTATCAGAAAGTTTTACTTAAATTTTAAGCCATTTTATTTCAAATAAAATAGAGAAATACTTAAGTTCTTATTAGTTACTCAAATATTTAAATTTTCAGACCATTACCTAAAAGTCGTAAATAATTTGTGCTAAAAAAATGGAAATCGAGTGGGATTTGAACATCGGACTTTTAGTCCCGTGGGCGTGGGTTCGCAATCAAAATCTTAATGACGCTTTATAAGTTAATAATAATAATAAATAATAACATATTTTCTCCAGAATAAATTGTAGCTATGATGTATTTGAAATAAAAAATCTCACCGGAATTTTTTTTATTTAAATTTGTTTTTTTTTTACAATAAAGAAAAATAAAATAGTAAACAAAAAAATCCCACAAAGGCATGGCCTGTTCGCGGGTATACCAGAAAATGTTATGGAATTTTTGCTCCTATAATAAATAATGGACAGTTATAATATATTTGTATGACATAAGAAAGAAAAAATAATATATTCTGTAAAAGATAATATGTTTTTTTTTTTATAGTAATTAAAAAAGGAAATAAAAAATATTTTTTAAAAAAACACAAAAATATTCCTTATTATTAAAGGGCAACAAAATAAATCATAGAAAAAAATAGTTTATATCTTTAGTTTGAATCCAGGATAGTGCATATTTTTTAAAAGAAGGAAAATTTTGAAAGTTTGGAATCGATGAAATATTATCAGTAAAAAAAAAAACTAAAAATTTTTGGGCCTATAAAATATGCATGCTCTGTGCGAGCCTCGTTTTACAATGTGGTATTTC
The DNA here is from genome assembly GCF_059751315.1 of Micrasema longulum. Classification (NCBI taxonomy): domain Eukaryota; kingdom Metazoa; phylum Arthropoda; class Insecta; order Trichoptera; family Brachycentridae; genus Micrasema; species Micrasema longulum. The sequence continues at coordinate 288,998 of NW_028277544.1, forward strand.
TAACACTCGATTCCTTCTTTGACTTGATCTATTTGAATTACTTGTAAATAAATCTTTACATTTATTTCACAAAACTGACAAAAAATACACATTCCGCCCAAATTTATGAAATAGATATGCATATTATTATCGTATCGTAATTTAATACTTAAGAATATTTCAAAACGAATAATTACTGTCCCCTTGAAAGATTCTCCAAACCCTTAGATGCGAAATAATATTTTAAAAGCTCCGAGGATGATGTTCTTGTGAAATCTTCGACGTGGAAAAACAAACCTCGCAAGGTAACTGAGCATATTCGCAAACATTCTGGCGGGAATGTAAACATAAATAGCTGAGGTGAACCCGAACTTCACCAGGAAGGAGAGAGGGATGAGAGAGGGATGCTTGTAAGAAAGAAACGTAAAGGTTAAGGAAAAGGAATATTACGACGTGAATGACTAATCTCATCAATCATTTGGCCTTATTTTAAATGGTAGATTTTTAAGAGTAGATCGTAAATTTCAAAAAAAACTTGTGAACATTATTTGAAAACTTAAAAATTTATGAACATTTGAATTATTATGAAAATAAAACTTTGTTATTAGTGTTACACAATTTTATTATTTTACAAGAACACTACTACAGTTTTATGTCACCCGTTGATGGAAGGAGCGCTCTCCCGAAACTGTAGTAGTGTTCTTGTAAAAGAATAAAAGAAAAGTTTTTTTTAGCATAATTTAACAATATTTTTATTGTTTTCGATTTATTAGAAAAAAAATTGCGTTCTTATGATTTAGCGAAATTTTTCATTTTTGAGGGCCATTTTCAACGAGTTGCAAATAACTCGCTTATATAAAATGGGAATCAAGTTGGGGTAGAGTGGAGTTCGAACCATGGACCCTTGATCTTGAGTCCGAGACACTGGCCACAGGACCACAACCCGATTCGAATATGAAACTATTATACGAATAAACCGTAAATATGACTTACTAGAATAAGAATAATACTTTTTAAACGGCAATAAAGTTATTTTGATTGAGTAAATAAGCATTATGTAACCGAAACCGTAAAAGATAATGATGTAATAACTTATATTTACATATAAGTTATTAATTTAAAAAAATATTGGTCTACACCAGTCTGAAGGTGCCCATTAGAGGGTGAAAGTGCTAATTGGTCAAAATAAATAAGTGGAAGTGTACCAAGTATTTTTTAAATTAATAACTTATATGTAAATATAAGTTATTACATTATTACAATGGAATTCCATCAAGAATTGTCAATAAATAATTTAATGAAAAAAACGTAAAAGATAACTAATTAAAAAAAAGTACTCAAAGAGCTATTTCGACAACCATGGCCAACTTTCCAATAAAATTGATACAACAATGTTTTGAGTTTGTCCAAATTTTTGCAGTCAAGGACTGGATTCGACCCCCAAGGGATTTGTTAATATTAACATATTACAACAGAGATAAAAAGCCTGAATTTCATTGGACCAAAAAGGATTTTAGCTATATAACTTCACAAACATCAACAGATTAAAGGATTGAAGGTGTATAGATGTTCAAATATAGGCAGATTGGTGAATCAACAATATTTTGAGTTAGTCGAAATTGATTGGTGAATGTTACATAGTGTGTAAAGGGGAACCTTTAACCAGCCAACGGCGGGTCATCAGTTATGTAGATGCCTAGACTTCTATCTTCCCGTCTTTAAAATTTTCTTAATCTCTGTTGTAACATATTAAAAATGAATGCAGTTAAATCTGCGTGACATGTTTGAACATTAAAACATATCAAAATTTAAAATAATGGTCAAGACATATGTGATAAACAATTTATAAATTAAATATATTTGCAATGTTATTATTAGAACACACATAACAATATGTATGATATGTGTGCCCTACTTTAAGATTTAAATAAAATTAAAAAAAATAAAAAACATTCCTATTTATTCAATAAACATTTGGACTAAATCAAAATATTGTAACTAAACTAAATGGTTATAGAATAAGTATAAAAATTGGAAAATTGCTTTCAAACGTTGCCTAATACGTGAAATAATGCAATCAGATAAATCTCTTCACAACAATAAAGGTTTTAGCTCTTTTACTTCACTTAAATCAACAGATGGAAGAATTAAAGAAATATGGATGATCAAACATAGGCAAAATGGTAGTGTGTAAAGAATCCACTTAAACAAGCCAGGTCATAAGCCCTGTAAATGCCCTGGCTTCCATATTTCCTTTTCTGAAATGTTCTCCACCTCTGTTGTTTTTTGTTTATGTAGTTAAACCTGTAATTTATTTCAGTTAATTTTATTTTGTTGCACTTTTTTTATAAAGATAATAATACTGACATACTTAAAGATGTAGAAAAGGCGAGGTATGTACGCAAAGATGGAGTGAGATGGTTTTCTTTGCTCTCGTGACGATTTTTTTGTTTAAATAATTTAATAACATAAAAAAAAGTTATACACTCCCTCGTTGTAATCTTGACTTTAAATTTTAACGCGCATTTTAAAATGAAACAATAAACATTTTTCATTTTCGCAAACAATTCTTATTATAAATTTTATATTTGAAGCACTAACTAACTACGTTGTTTTATTTATTTCATTTTATGATTTTTATTTTGCTACTTTGGACGACATTGAGTAAAAATAATTAACGACAATTCATTGGTCACTCGCGCGAACACACATAAAATGGACACTTAGGTCCAGAAACGTGATTTATCTTGGCAATGTAAGAACGTCTTCGTACTTTTCATGGATTTGCTAAAGAATACGAACGAGGGTGGCCGGTAAAAGGAAAACGTCTCAAGTGCTCGACACGGGAGCGCACCACGACCAAAATGATAATTACGGTCATTACATAAAAGAACATCGAATCATTTGCCGGGAAATCTCTGCACGAAATCTAATTCACCCGGGAAACTTATATTGAGAAATGCAGTCTGTCAAAAACGAGTAAAAAATAATTGAGGGCGTTATGGCATTAGTTGACAGTGAACAATACAGCAGCAGATACTGAAATAGAACGTCGCGTAATGTCCTTATCATAAAAAGACAATCAATTAAAAATTTAGTGTTGCCAGCATAAAAATATTATTCATTCTTAACCCCGTAGGTGTATCTTAAACACTCGAAATACAAATAATTTGCAACAGTAACTCTGCAACTTCGCACACGTTTTTTACAAAAAAATATGAACGAATTTGACCGCATTACTACACACACATTAGAAGTATACGAGCAATTTGAATAGTATTTTTATTTGTTTATATTACATAACTTCCATCCATGTCGCCCTCATTCCCACCTGCCGACCAACCCTCTAAAATAGAGGTTTATATAAAACATACATATATTTGTAGATGGATAATTTATGCAAGAATATTTTTGTGAAAATCACCCCAAGGGCGCTGAACAATAAATATCCCGACACGTTTTGCAGCTACAGAGCGCATGGACGGTTTGGATTTCAGTTCTTCGTTTCCAAGTACAATCGACTTCAATGACAGGATTTCAGTTCTTCGTTTCCAAGTACAATCGACTTCAATGACAGGATTTCAGTTCTTCGTTTCCAAGTACAATCGACTTCAATGACAGATGGGAGCAAGATTGCGGCATGCTTTGCAGCTACGGAGGGCACGGACAGTAAAACATCTAGCCCCCATTTAAAAAAACATAGTTATGAGATAATTTGATAGTTGATAACATTCTTGATATTTTTTCATTATATATTTTTGTATTAATTAATTTAGTACGAACTTTATTTAGCATATGATTTATTGCTCCTTTTTTTTATATTTCTTACTGTAGTATTGAGTGAGTTTCTAGAAAACATATCTGAATTATCATTTTAATTATGTTTTTATATAAACATTATTTTTCTGTTGATTTCAATGATACTATTATTTTTTTTTTTTTAATACTACTATATTTTACTATTATTTGGTTGATTTTAATAATACCATTATTTTGTATATTTGATTATGTGTGATTCTTAATTTGTATAATTTATATTTTTTTAATTATTTCTGATTATCTTTATTGCATTGTATTCTTTGGAATTTTATTATTTATTATTTAAACCTTTTTTTCTAGATTGTTATTCTATTGCATCACATGTCATTATAATAATTTCTAATTAATTTTACTATGTATTTTAATTGTTATTTATTGTGGCTTGACACGGGCATAACCTAAAAAGCCTTAATAAGTTCATTAATATTTAAACTAGTGTAATTTTGAATGAATAAATAAATAAACACTAACATATGAAGGGTATAAAGGATGGATGTCAATAATGGCATCTGGCGGAAGTTCACATTCTCTACATTTCTGTGTAGTAAAATTTGTGTTCAAATTTGTGACCTAAATGTTCTACTTTCAAATAATTGAACAGGAAAAAAAGATTAAGGATGGATATCAGTTAAATACTGGAAATAAAGTGATAGTTTAATATTAATGATAACCACTTTAGATTATAAAAAGCAGTAAAGGCTATTTACATTCAGCCGTTTTCTTTATAAAATGTATATTTGAAGCTCTAACTTTGTGGTTATTCAATATAATAAAATAAATAACAACGTTGTTTTTAAACATTTATTCCACCGATCGTGTGTAAGCTTGTGTAGCTATGAAACCGGTCGGTAGAAAAAAAATAAGTGGTTAAACATATAGATGTTTTATATTTATTTTATTAGGTTTCTTCATATTTATAAGTTTATTTCAATGTTAAAGTGGTTTGGAAACTTTAATCTTAAATCTTCCTTTTTTGACATTCATCATTTGTATCCTGCACCCTTCATGTGGAAACTAGATAACCAGACGTCTTACAGCTAAAAGCAGCTGGAAGAGAGAAATTCTACTAGCCACGTGTTATTCATTAAAAAACTCTATAGGATATACACAATACGTTTCACCGGCAGATAATTATTTATTTGCTGATGTTTAAAAAAATAATCGATGAGAACGTTTTATTTAGCCTTGGGATATTTAAGATAATGCTATATGTTTTAAAGCTAATTAATTTATTTTTATTCAAAGTAAAACAAATATACCGGAATAAGAGTGATCATCAATCCTTGAAAACATTCCCGATTTAAGGCCTAATTTAATTAGTAAATTAATTCGTCCATTCGTTTTATTAACAAGAAAATATATAATATCCGGGTGTGTTGAAATAAGCTTTGCAAAATTGGCAAGGAGCAAGGAAAGGGGTTATTTTATCAAAAGGAATGAATATCTGACATCATTTGATACGGAACGAAGTGGAAACGTAAATTGGTTTTTCCTATAACATGATTTTAGTTCCAACATTTCACATCTTGGAAAACGTTTTGATTAATCATTTTGTTTCCAAAAAAAATTTCTTGAATCAAAATAAGATATCTTGTTTTTGCATTTGCATTCCTGTGCGATTCCTGTAATAAACTCATCGTGGAATAAAAACAAATCATGGAACAAACCTAGCATTAATTATTTTAAGTAAATTAATTAAGACATGAAACACAAATACACTCTCCATTTTATATAATACTAATTATTATAAAATTCATAATTTAAAATAATCTTGCATTATTATGCAAGCATATTGTTTTTTTTTTTTTTTAAACTATAATATTTTCTAAAAGTATGTACTACGGGCAATAATATCCATGCAAATAATATTTTTTATCGCTTAAGATATATTTTAAGTTCTATAACTAATTGGAATTACTTTAGTATGTTTAAATAATTTAAATTGGCGGCTTCCGTTGTGTAATGGCTTCTGTTTGAAATATTTCTAAGCATTCTTTTTATTATTATTTTGGATAATTTATACGACGCCATTTTTATAAAAATCACCTCTGGGGCTCTGTACAATAAGTATCCCAACACACGCACTTGCAACAACAAAGAGCATGGATGGTTAGGATTCTAGATCCTCCTTTCCGATTATGATATAATTAAATAACAGATGGAAGCTATATTAAACAGCACGTCTTGCAGCTACAGAGCGTATGGACGATATGAAATCTACCCCCTATCGACTTAAAGTGTTCTTATTTTTTTAATCGTTTACTAATAAGAGACAGATTACACAAAGCAGCATGCAGCTACAGAGCGCATGGACGGTTGAAAGTCAAGAACCTGTTTACGAAATTTAAGTACGAAATAATTAGATAATTTGTGACATAATAAATGGAGCTAGATGAATAAACGCCTCGCAGCTATAAATGGAATGGATGAATTGAATTTTAGCAACCTAGAAATAATTTCAATAAAAAATACACGTTTAGTAGCAGAGTAGTCAATTTTAAACTACTTACTGTTTATGAAAAACACGATAAATACTATTACCAACTTGCTTTAAACTTTTATACCGAGGTATTTCTTTAGATTTTATTTGTTTATCTATTATTTTCTCTCTTTTACATCGTATACTAAATTTTTCCATACTTTATTTAAAAAATACTGTACTTACGAGTATATTGAATTTCTTGAACTTCACGTTGTTTATGTACATATGATTTATATTATTTATAGGCGTAAAAAAGTATAAAAATAAATAAATTAAAGTAAAAAATAAACAACTAAATAAATAAAGCACCGTTTAAGCTATGACAAATAATACTTATAGAGTAGCAATACACATGAAAAGTCGTAAAATATTGCATCGAATTCAATATTGATTTCATAAAATCATTACGAGTAGTTTTATTGCAATTTTTTTCATTCATAAGATATGTAATATTATATTGTGATAGGCGGACCGATAATATTCCAAAGGCTTAATTCGGTAGTCAGATGGCAAAAGGGACCATCTGTATTTCTGTCTATGTTTTAGTTTTCAAAAGTTTTGATTAATATTTCAGTAAATACACGCAACAAAAAAAATTTAAAAAATCAGCGTCATTTAGAATGGTAATCTATTATTGAAAAGCAGCACTAAAATATTTTTGTTTGTGGATTAAAGTCTTGAAATTAAGACGTATTTCAGCTCTCCTGAACATTTTTGAAAATTACAGATGGTCCCTTCTGCCATCTGACTACCGAATTATAAACCTGGTATTAAGTTACGCCTAAAATGATGACGGGAATACCATCCTTATTCTACCACTATGATAACAATGATATTCCCATCCGTATTCTACCACTATGCCTACGCATAACGTTATATTAAGTTTATGAGTAAGGCCCCTATTTCAATGAGTACGGTTATCAGCATCTCCTTAATCCCTGTGGAAATGCCGAAACAATTTAACCCTGGTGACAGGAATGTCTAAATGAACACGTTTCAGGATTTCGCAGGAACTCAATTTACAAATCGGAATTCCATCTTGTTTATTGTTTACGTTATATTGTGGGGAGCTACGCGTAATTGGTTTTAAACATGGTAAATATTATGATAACGAAACCTAGTTGACATTTGCGATTACATTTTCTACAAGTCTTTTAAGATTATCTATATATTTATAGTATTTAAAGCATTACCTTCCTTGTTGTCAAACATCTTACTCAATTAGTGTAAAAAAAAATATAATCCATAGTAAGTATTTGCTGTGCCATTAATCTAAAGTATAAATATAATTTTACTGAAAGCTATTAAACAATATATGTTAACGAAAAGGCGGACTGTAAATGAAAATCAAATTTCATTCAGTTTTGTGATTTGGAAACATTTGAGAAAGGATAGGAACATGGAATGGATACCTACCTTTAATATGATCTGAATGTTCTTCAATTTCTGGTACTGGATGACAAAATGAATTATAAAATATAACAATGTTTTCCACGACGCGCGACGATTCCAACAACTTTTTATTCGATTTTATGTGAAGTCAAAAATGTTTTTGGGTTTTTGTTCTAAATCCGAATCTTCTAATTTTAAATATCTTCTATCTTGATGTTAGGTAGGTACCATAAGGATGGGTCAAAGGAAGGATGGGAACGAAAGGTAATCGGCCAGGAATAGTGTCGATAAATTCTATTATTTACTTAACAGTATATGTATATTATACAACCGTAAGTAATTACATATAAATATTTAATAACATTTAGTAAAATTATCTATTTACTACTAGTACTACCAACACGCCATTTCGCTGTAGGGGTAGGCAATGAGGATGGACTGCCACACACGTATATCCTGGCATACATTCCTAGCTTCTTCCACATTCATACATTTGGTCATACATGTCCTTCGGTTCTGCCTGATTTTGAGATGACCAGACTTAAGATTTTGATTTATCTGAAAATGCACCGTTACCGTTCATTCTCGCCATATACCTGATTTACCATTCTTTCGTCATCCATTCGTTCTGCATGACCAAACCATCTAAAAGCCCCTCTTAATCTTATCAATTATATCTGGCTCAGATTTACACTCTCGCATATTTCATCATTCGTAACCATGTAATTGATCACCCACACATTTTAGATTAATGGCACAAAAAAAAAATACTTACTACGGATTATCATTATTTTTTTAATATTTACAATAAAAAACCCCCGTTAGGGTTATATTATTTGGCAAATCATGTTATTTACTTATAAATTTATTGCAAAAACAAAAATAATATACATACTTAATAACAGTGAACCTATATAAAACCAATTAATGTAAAATAAAAACGAAGTGTTCTCTGTTTATGATAGTCTCCATCTAACATGGCACAGCCTGTTCTAAGAGGGAGATTTTCTATCTTTAGAGCGTAAGTAGTCCTATACTAATAAGAAAATAACATAAAAAAGAAAAACTAAAACTACTTAATTATAAATGCCTAGCTAATCAAATGTAAGAAATTAAAAATCATTATTATACAAATATAAAGTATATATATGTGTAAAAAATACATGTTACTTAAATCGGGTTGTGGTCCTGTGGCTAGTGTCTCGGACTCGCGGACCGAAGGTCCGTGGTTCGAATCCCACTCTACCCCAACTCTAATCCAATTTTCTAATAGTGAGTTATTTACAACTCGTTGAAAATGGCCCTCAAAATTAAATATTTATTTTTATTTTAAATTTTGTTTTCCATTTTGAGTCTTTTATATTTGGCAATAATTCATTAAATATTTTTGGAGCAATTACATTGTATGTCTCGTCTGGTTAGTTAGTCACTATGTGCTTCTTGATTGATGAAATCCAGTATCATTTTTCAAGTAGTCAGGTAAGTCATTAGGTACTTAATTCCATTGTATAGTATTTTTGACTGTCACGCATTATGAATGTTTGGTACCTAAAAAACCAGGAAAAGGGTTTTTGGATTATAGTGAGTACAGAAATGTAAATAAGCAATGAGTTTACTTCACCTTTAAATTTCAGTTAGTACACTTCACCCGCAATGGGCTAAAATGCGTACAAAACAAACATCTTTAAAAAATTGTATCACACCGAAGTCTCTAAACTTAAGTAGACGTAACTTATAACATGCTTTTAATGTAATGAATAAACGCTGTTTTACAGCACGGAAAGTAAACATGTTAAAGATCTTTTTAAACTAAACTAACTCTTATAATGTTACACATTGCGTAATTAGTTTAAAGGTGTTTACACTAGTTTATCACTGTCAAGAAATGTACAAATCTTCATCAACTTTCGCGAACACGCCTTACCAACTGACGCCAACGAACGTTCAAATGTGACCCCACAACAACATTTACATTTACATACCGCACTTTAGAAAGAACGGGCGGCAAGGGTAAATTTTTGGCAAACGGACTTAACTACGCCAACTAATTTAAGGCTTTATTTTTTCAAAGGGCCTGGCCACAGTACTAAATGTTTTAAAGATCCCGTAATTTAAATGAGTCCTTTTAAAAACTAGTGTTTAAAAAATATAAAATATCAATCAATAAGCCCACAAATAGAACACCACTAAATAAGTAGCTGTTTTCAAGAACGGGTAAGTTCTATACAATATATGTATGAGTATTAGAGGGTCACATACAAAACCAGTTATAATCATAATACAGATTAAAATGAGGAAGTCCACAGTTTTTTTGTTTTTTTTATTTGATAAAAGACTATTAAACTAAGCTAAAATATCTTTATATTTATTTACCGTATAGTCAGCGCTATGCTTTTTTTAAAGTTTTGTATTTCTGAAATAACTCCGCGTGTGTGACGTCAGAGGTTCTTCTCTGTCAGTTCTCCCGGTTGGTTCGTTTACGGTAAGCAAACTGGAAATCCTTCACGGCTTTCATAGCATTGGTTGGTTCATATGAACCATAGACGTCGTTCAAAGTAGTGCGATCTTATTTAAAAAAAATTTTGTACATTTTCAAGAAAAAAAAATTTGTAGCCACGCAAGCGCGCAAGAAAACATTTTTGTATTCGATTTCCCGTAGGACTGAAGTTCCGCATTCTGTTATAAACGATAAACTTGAAGCTGGTATATTCACCAGGAATTTCCGATTTTAAAAAAGGGATCTTTTAATGTTGGGTTGAGACATTTATATAAAATAAAGGTTTTTTTTTTAATAACTTACAAGAGTCAATATTGATTCGGAGGGAAAAAATAATGAATGAAGTAACAGTGATAAAAAATGCACCTAACTGCTGTTTGCCAATTTAATTATTTTCTTTCAGTTATTATTTCATTGTTTAGTTTTTTCGTATAAATGAAATATCAGTCAAAATAAAAATATATTTTTTGAAAACATTAATTTACTTAATAATTATCGTGTCAAAAGCCACAAGTGAAAATTTTTATTGTATTTTTAAATATCAGGTCGTTCAAAAAGTGGATTCGTAATTTGTCGCAAAATGGGAACGTTGAACGTTTTGTCGTTGAACTTAATTTGCTCTGGCAAAACTGGAGCGATTTTGACAAATAGGCTCGTGTTGGAAAGGTGACATTTCAAAGAATATTTTTTATGAAAATATTTCGTTTTGATCAATCGTGTAAGAGTTATTCCATTTTGTAAATGAATGTGTCGAGCGAGGAAATTCGTGGTATTTTGACGTTTTCTTCCTAAAAGGAAAAAATGCGTCGCAGGCCCGTGTAATTAATAAATTAATTATTTTGTGCAGTTTATGGTGACAATGCTCTAACAACACGTGTAGCACAACAATGGTTCAAGCGGTTTCATTCGGGAAATTTCAATGTCAAAGATTCACCTCGCTCTGGGCGGCCCATCACGGAAAAAGTCGACGAAATAGTAGAAAAAGTCTATAAAAATCGAGAGATTGCTCGGGAGTTAAGCATTGGTCATAAAACTGTTTCAAACCATTTGCGTTCCGCTAGATTGGTCAAGAAGCTCGATAAGTGGGTGCCGCATGAACTGAGTGCAAAAAAAATAATGGACAGAATTTCCGCATGCAATTAGCTGCTGAAAAAGTTCAAAAACAAGCAACTGTTGAAATGAGTGGTCATCGGAGATGAGAAATGGATCACGTATGACAATTTGCAGCAGAAACGGTCGTGGAAGAAGCGATCAAAAGCTCCAGAAACAGTCGCAATGCCAGGATTGACGAATAAGAAGGTGATGCAATGCCTGTGGTGGGACCGCAAAGGTATCACCCACTGTGAGCAGCTCCAGCCTGGCAAAACTATTGATTCGGATCACTACTGTCAACATCTAACGAAACTAAGCGAAACAATTAAGAAAAAGGGACCAGAATTGACGAAATCCCATAGCGCCTTTTTCCAGCAAGACAACGCGAGACCACGTACATTTCGGTCATCCGACAAAAACTGGAGGAGCATGGCTGGGAAGTTTTGACTAACCCATCGTATAGCCCTGACCTTGTGCCTTCAAATTATTATTCGTTCCCGTCTCTTCTCTCAACAGGGAAAACAAATCATTCAAGAATTGACTGAAATCACTTATGCCAGTTTTTTGCCCACAAACCACAGAAGTTCTATGAGAATAGTATAATAATAATAATAATCATGGCTCTACCAGAAAAATGGCAAAAGACCACCAACAATAATAAAAAGTACTCGGATTGATTCTGTTTATTTGAACAAATAAAAAAATACAGTTGAAATAACTTGAAAAATACGAAATTATTTTTTTAACAACCTATTTTGCAAATTTGTTCCTTTAAAGTTAAAAAAATATTACGTAACGTATAAAAATTAGATTACCCAAATAAAAACACCATTAACAGTAATTTTTTAAATAAATCAATTCGAGTAAACAGCATCAATTCAATTGCCGTTTTCTCGAAATCAATAAATTGTCATTTGTTGTCTTATTCTTTCCAATGTGCGATAGCATGTTGAGTAGGATTCGGTATAAATATAATATTACATACATATTCTGTTTGTCGGTATTTAGTGAAGACTTAAATACGCGTTGACGCTAAATTAATTTAACTAGCAAAATGGTATTTGGGTAGTTTTATTTTAAGACGGTTATTTACGAACCGGCATAGAGCCAACACAAGCATGTGTATGGTGTACGTTGATCTGTTTATTTGAGATTATTACAATAAATCATCGAACGCACACGTTACACAACGCCTGATCGTGTAATGCTTGCAAAAGATAATATAACTGAAGTGCGAACAAGATAATAATGATCTCTATGGCATAACCCGGGAAAAGAAAAATGTGTGTGCGTTAATTTGGACACGAGTCTTTTTTTCCCTCATTCAAACCATTTCAAAAAACATCTATCATAACGACTATATTATATCAATGTCACA